>NC_139711.1:34364460-34604460 GCF_964188405.1 Protomyctophum parallelum | reverse complement strand
GTAAATCGCCCTCCTCCAGCCCTCCCAGCTCCTCCCATTGCAGTGGCAACACCATCCTTGGGTCTTGAGTCACCTAAGAGGAAGCACAGACTGTAAGTCAATGGTTCTCGACTTTTATCATTTCAAAGACCATTTGGTAAAGCATTAGGTCATGGACCACCATTTGATATATATATTTTTAACTCTGGGATCCCAATCTACTCTGTGAAATGCAGTATTTAATTTAATGCAGAGAGAGTGTGTATACTCAAATATATAGATGCACTCTCTGAGTTACAGACCCATAGTGCCCTACACTCCCTACAACAAGGTGAGAGAATCTGATCACAGAACTGCAGCTCTGGAGACAAATAATTTAATACATTCGCTATGGGAAGGATGATTGAATACAAAGCGTGTGTGTGTGTTTGTGTGTTGTGTGTGTGTGTGTGTGTGTGTGTGTGTGTGTGTGTGTGTGTGTGTGTGTGTGTGTGTGTGTGTGTGTGTGTGTGTGTGTGTGTGTGTGTGTGTGTGTGTGTGTGTGTGGTTCCGTGCACACGGGGAACACAGTTTCTCACATCACCATAGGAATGCTGATATCTGTCAGGGAAATGTGGCCAAAAATGGCTGACATGCAAAACTAATGACCATTCACACACCCATCTAAAATGTCCTCAGGTGGAAGGCATATGAAGGATGAGCAGAGGTGCATCCATCCACACAGGAAGAACACCTCTCACCTCAATGATTTATGTGGCTGAGGAATCTGGCACAAAATGCTGGGTAGGCAACATGCTGTGTTTGTAATTCAAACCTGTTCTCACCGTTGCTCACGCGTGCTTCTACTGTAATTTAGACGTGCTGGCATGCAACCTGCTGTTATTGCAACTGAGACAGGAGGGCGTTTTTGTTTCTTTTTTAGATTACATTTCGACATTTATGTTTCATTTGAGAGTGCTATGGATGATAATGGGACTGGGATAGGAAATAAATATACATTATCACCAGGGCATTCTTTGGGAATTCAGGAACTTATGCAACCGGGGGCCGGCGTATTAATTCGAGCCTTGGGCAAGTCTGCTCTGCATCCTTATTTAGTTAACAAAGACACAATGAGAAAATGGTATTTGATCAATGCAGCAACCAATGGTGACCATAGGCGACATGAGTTCCGTCCACCGCTAGGGTGCTTACGGTGACAGTGACTGATACTGTATCAGTGTGCAGTGGCACAGCGTTTTAATGGGTCAGTTGCTGCTGTATCAGCCCAAGGGCTGATAACAGTTATCACCCTGGGGCTGATATGAGTCATCACTCTCTCTGTCTTTTTATCACTTCCCAGACGCAAGGCCAATGGTTGTGATAAAATATAATATGCCTGACAGGCAAGCTTAAACTGTTAGTTAATGGTGAGTTGAATTGCAAAATAATATAATTTATTCCCAGTGCTATTTCATTCACACTCTTACACTAGTCAGTGGCTCAGGAGGTACATAGAGGGACTGTCTGGGAACCAGAAGGTCTCTGGTTCTATCCCTGCTCCTCCTTGAGCAAAACACTCAACCCCAAACTGCTCAAACTTGAGAAAGTTGGTGCCTTGCAATTGGCTTGCTTCTGCCATCAGTGTGTGAATGGGTGAATGTAATGCACATTATAAAGTGCTTTGAATAAAGACGCTATAGAATTGCAGGCCGCCGAAATGCAGACCATTCACCAAAACATTGGTTATTAAAAACAGAATAAGAAGGTTCAACAGGAAAACAAATGCAACATACCTCCTGGATACATCTGGCAATATCTGCCTGTGTTTCAATGTCCAGTGACTGGATCTGTTGAATAAATGTTTCCTTCCTCTCACACTGCAAACACAAGGAAATAAGATAATTAGCAGCAGAGGTAATAGCGTGCGTGCGTGCGTGCGTGCGTGCGTGTGTGTGTGTGCATGCGTGCGTGCATGCGTTCCACATCACACACGTTTACATGCACAGTAAGCTGTTACCTGTACAGCACATCCCAGTAACAGCAGCAGCAGTCTCTTGAGCTCCTCCACAGCTGCCTCTGAGGACACGGACACAACTGTCATTGGCATCATTATCATCTGCATCATCATCTCTGTTCTCCCCTGATTGTAATCGCTACTATTATCACCTCCATGCGTTTCACAGATAGCGAGATATATTACTTAAGCATGTAATTGCCTTCTTGCAACTGAGAGATGTGGCATAGATAAGAGCATCATGTTATCTTGTACCTGTTAGGGGGTCCTGCCCCAGAATAGCAATGTTTGGAAGGGGCATCAGTATCAACTGCTGCAGGTATTCCTGAGGAACAGAAACAATGCAACAGACTATTAGAGGAAAAATAGAATGTGCTTGACGGGCAAGTTAAAATTGTGCATATGTGTGTTTGATTGTTTTTCTTCTCAGTGTGATGTCACTAACATCTACTGTACTGTAGCTCTAGTTCAGTATTTCAGTAGTATATTCAAAATATATGCAGACTAACAAACAATGACAGACAGTGTCAGGGATAAAGACAACTTTAGGTAAACATGACAATAATATGTATCTGGGTAAGGATTGTACAACAAAAACAAAATATAATTTGTCTTTGTGTTGAACAATATCAGTTTAGCAATGATAGTAAAAGGTCACAGTTGTTAGATGAAACAACTGTGAGTATCAGCAAAGGTTACACTTGACATCAAGTCAAAACACCCGAAAATACAGATTTAACACCTAACAAAAGATGCTCACTATCATCCCACCTCATCTTTATTTAGACACCTTTAGTTAATCACAGTTAGACTTATTTATCTAACTTTTTTGAGCGGTGCCAACCGCTCCAATGACTGGCTGTGTGTGTGTCTATGTCTATAATATGTGTCAGTGTCTCAATGTATGTCTGTCTGTTTGGGGTACGAACAGCTGCAATACCGCTGTGTGGCCTAAAGTGGCACTGTTGAGCAGACTAAAGGGCCTTTCACACTGAGCTCTATAACAATAAAAGTAACAATAAAACTGTATACAGTACAGTACAGTACAGTACAGTACAGTACAGTACAGTACAGTACAGTACAGTACAGTACAGTACAGTACAGTACAGTATAGTACAGTACAGTACAGTACAGTAACGATCACAATAAAAGTATAGTTGCACCGCTCAGTTTGCACAGGTGTGATTTATTTTTACCAGCTGCATGTGTAACAGCTGAGCTGGTTTACTGTATGATCGATCATTTTGCCTTTCTGTACTAGCAAGCTATCTTTCTCATTGGCTGCCGTATTGCCTGCCTCGTCTCTAGGCAACCAGACACTTTTTGCCTCTAGCCGACCTCTCAGCCATGGGATGCTAGCAAGCAACAGAATGGCATGACCATAGACATATAATATGGGCATGACTCTCTGTCTCAGCCATGGGATGGGATGCTAGCAGGCAAAAACATAGTCTGAACGGCATGAAGTCAAACAAACCATCCAACACTACTTTTAAGAAACTTAATCAAGTAGAACGGGTAACGAGGCGGTAACGCGACATGATGCAAACTGACACAGATATTTATTTCAATTCTGCAGATATAATAAGGCAGCTGGTAATTAATTGATGTTCATCAATTCTTGTTTACCTAGCTGAACTTAGAGGAGCTTTGGTGGATTTAATGTGCCAGTCTGTACTGTATAAATGTCTTGGAAAACATATTTTGACAGGGTTGATATATGTAAAAGCTAAAATGCCTAAAATGTCTTAATCCTAATTTATTCTTTGTCAGCCGCTCTCGCTCACTGGAAATAAAGAATTTCACAAGCGATACCGTCATGCGATGTAGTATAAATTATAGTGCCTCTGAGGAAAGATAGTTAAGTTGTTGAAACGCTTTCCTAAGAAACATGAAGATTTAGAGAAGGAAGAAGAAGGCGTCCCAGCACTTCTTCAACCACAATTTCTACAATAAATGAATGCACTGTCAGAGTCCAAATGAATTTAGCTGGATGTCTGTAGCTGCAGACGTTCCCTGTCCAGCAACCTGGCTTTTCTGGCAAGGACCTGGACTTTTGCAATTGCTTTTCTTCAGGAACCTGGGTGCTATGCTTCCTCTCATTCAATACAATCTATAATACTGATGAGATAATACAGATGACTTTGTTGAAATGAAGTTCTACTGTATGACATTCCCTTCTATATAACCTCTGTCTTATGATCCAAAATAGCCTAATATAGCCTATGCAGTCTTCTTGAGAGTATTTTTGTTGCCAGAGAGATATACACACTGTCTTTGGCTTACTGCTAGCCCAACTCCTCTCAAAGCCTGTTTTTATATGCATTTGATCCACTAATGCAGAATCCGTGGCATACAAATTCAAACTAAAACCAAGCAATCCAACCACTCATGTGAAGTAAATATGGTTTAGAGATGCTATGAATCTAACAACATCCCTTGCACAACCCCACAACCTTAACCTTTTGGTTATTCGGATATTAAAGATGCTAGCTGTTTCACTGCTGCGTTGATCTCAAAAGCCTTCTGAATGAGTCATGACTCTTTGGAATTGTATTTTGTAAACTCAGACTCAATATCAGAGAAATGGTTCTGGTTGTTACCATACAAATAAACTCTACAGTATCTTTGCTGTTCTGATAAAGAAGGATACTATCTTTAGTTGCTCTTGAATCATTCACTAGTCACTACTGTTTGATGCAATAACAGTGTGAATTTTCTAATTTACATAATTTCTGATGCAATTTTCACTGTTTTGAACGCTTGAATGGAATAATGTCCAGGGCCAACTGCTAGCCAGTAGCCAGAAACATATTTTCATAACCTTTATGACAATGACACCATAGTTAAGTGAGAAGGAATTAGCCTTCATCGTCAGTTTAATATCCCTGATAATAATCTACTGTTGTCTAACCCTGTACTTCACAGAAGTTGCTGGCCAAGGAGGTTATAGGAGAAATCCATTTGCAACCTTATCTTTGTCATATTCTATCTTGCCATCATAAGGCAGGCTTTATGTTATGTGAATTGCTGTCAGGTTTCATTTTACTCAGACATAATTAGATTCTTTAATGGTTTCTAATGCTTGTGGGGGCTGTCTTGGTTTCCTTTATCTGTTCTTAAGTATATTTATATATTTTTTCTTCAGTGCTGTCTAAGCTGTGTTCCTAGAGCTACGTGTACTTGTCATAATCAGATTTCGACTGTAATTTCCTGAAGTTAATTGGATCCTTATTTCTTAGCATTTGAATGGCCTTCAAAATGCCATGGTTAACTTGGGGCCAAGATCTTTCCTTTATCCACTTGTGCATGAAAGGGGCCAACAAATTAATAACCCTGAGAAATTAACATTTGAAAACCCATCTAAAAAAGTAACTTTGTTCTCTATGTTTCTCCATTCATGTGCATTACTACTAAAGCAGGATAAAATAGAATAGAATCGAGCCATAACACTAGTCTGTTAAAAGGACGACAAAGCCTTCAGAATGATCCACATAGTGGTTTGTTTGTATGTCCACACACAACACAACAAGCTCCATTTGTCCCTTCAATGAACATCTGTCGATACATTCAAGGAAATCTCTAATGTATGGTATGTCTTGTGTGACTATCCTTCACATATCTTAGGATCAGTATATCCGATCGACTTCCGATACACTTGGCGGGTATATTTCTGAGGACCCAAGGGAGTGCAGTGTTTAGTGTGAAACGGATGAGCATCTCTCTCGGTAGATACCTGAGGCCACTGGGCCAAGCAGCACATTTTGAACGGGCACTCCAATAGTTACTAACAATTGAACAAATTCTGCCTCCCATATCACAAAAAATCGAAACACTTGTATAATAGATTTTTGAATGTGCTAAAAAATACTTCCAGCTCATTATGAATATAGGAAAGGCCCCTGGGCAGTGAGGAAGAGTGGTGCAATCAATGTTCAGCTATCATAGATAATGATAAAAATGTATATAAGGACTCTCTAAAGGTGCAGAGTGTGCGGCAGGGTGATAGAAAGCAGAAACATTTCTCTCCACCACAAATGCATCAATGTTTTAACAGAGGGCTCTCAAAAGAAAGGTTATGTGTGTGAGCTGAATTCAGTGGTCAAAGAAGCAAAAACAATTAGATACAACACATAAACAGTTCACAACATGGTGTATTTCCAGATATTTGCATTCACAGCTTTTGAGGAAATGACATGGTATAGTTGACTGAATGCGTTGCTTTGCTTCTGAAAACAAAAAACATGTCTTCACTGTTTCACTTCCCATTTCTTTGTCGAATCACGTCCCTTGAACAGTACATGTGAGAATGAGGAAGCATATCAAGTCTTATTTGTGCAGTGCCCATTCGGAATGCGTGCCCGCTCAGAACGTGTGCCCCTTTGTAACAGGTCCATAGCTTGGCTCCCAGTATTGCTGCTGGTAGCTTTCTTGAGAACTGCTCATCCGATCGACTTCACACTCAACTCGACACTCCCTTTGGTCCTCAGTAATATACCCGCCAAGTGTGAAGAAGAGATGTGCGTGGGTTATTATTGACTAGTCTAGAAATTAAAGTAATTTTCCGGTAATAGCTCTCACATTATCTGTGGGGCGCGCATATATATATATATATATATATATGCCATAGACGTGTTCCTGGTATGAAAGGTACGGTATAACTATGCATGTGTGTGTGTCTCACTTTGCCACTCGATTTGCCATTCTGACCCCCCTCAGATCAACATGGAATGAATTCTGTACTGTCCATATAAGGAGTATGTTTTGAGTGTACAGGGTTTGATGAGGTCAGATCAACATATTGAATGTCAGAAGAGGTCAGCTCCATACAGTATATGGAGATCTAAGGGTGGTAGCGGGGACATTCTCTTGAATGTACAGGGTTTGATGAGGGCCCATGCAGGGTCAGGCCTTAATTTTCGGGCCTGTTGAGAACTCTAGTTTTCCACGGCTGGCGGGCGTGGCTGCACTAATAACTTTGGGGCAGGCCCATCTAGAGTTTGAATGGACAGGTGGGCCTGTTGAGAACTCTATAGTTTTCGCCGGCTGCCGGGCGTGGCTGCTCTAATAACTTTGGGGCAGGCCCGTCTAGAGTTTGAAATTTGAATGGACAGGTATAAATCAAAAGGGAGACATCGAAGAGGAAGGATGGATGGGGAAGGATCAACATATGGAATGTCAGAACAGGTTCTGAGTCATATCCATATATGGAGATCTACATTTTCGGCGCTCACTTTTTATCCTCAATATGTATATGTACTTTGCTCAGCCAATCAAATAATCGCTACAATTCACACGCACACAAGCTGGGCATACAAAAAACAGCTAACTCCATTGGTCCCTCAAACAGTTTGCTAAAGCAGCTAACCCCACCACATCTCCCCATCTCATCTCATGCAAGTAATTTACATTATAAAGTCACATTAACAACTTTGATGAGTCAGTATTGCTTTGTTTTAAAAATCACACCTGTGTGAAGTGAGGGGCACTCTTATCATCGTACATCATCCATTCATTGTCAAAGGGAATTTTGTCCTACTTTGTGTAGGACAGAATTAGCCGATTTGCTCGTCTACATGGCACGTAAATTCTCCTTTTGTTGTCAATGGGAATTTAATGTTTGTGTAAGATGAAAATCTACACTATAGATGAATATAGGAGGGGCTAGCGCCCACAAAAATACATATGGTTATCTTCATTTTCTAAAGATTTTATATTTTTCATTTCCTGAAAAATGAATATTTTGGAGTAGAGATATAATAACATCAGATTAACCCATTTAGCCTGAAAAAAAGTCTTCGAAATCCTCCAGTTTTCTGAAATAAATATTTTCACGATTTTTCTAAAATAGCAGACCTACAAGCTCGTAGCGTGCCACTCAGTATCGCACTATGAGCTTGTAGATCTGCTATTTTTCAATAGCTAAATTACAACATAATGTTTAAAACACCAAAAGGGGTTCCTGCCCAGAATGGGTTAAGGTAAGAAAACGGCTAGTCCACCGACTCCACCCCAGGTTGGCAGGATTACATTAGCCAATTATTGACATCATATGACATCACACTGAAGTGTGTGAAGTGAGGGGCGCTCTTATCATCATACATCATCATACATCACATTCCCTGCTCAGCCAATCAAATCATTTCCGTGGTACAAACACACAAAGGGCCGGGGCGCACAGCCGCGGACAGACGAAGCTGACACCCGACGTCATTCAGGCTTTTTAGACAGCTGGTGGATGGAAAAGAAGCTCCACCTCCGCGGCTGACTGACGCGACGGACAGATTCCCGGAAACGCTCTCCTCCGTGTCAGTCAGCCGCGGGGGTGGAGCTTCTTTTCCATCCACCAGCTGTCTAAAAAGCCGGAATGACGTTGGGCGTCAGCTTCGTCTGTCCGTGGCTGTGAGCTAAGGTGTGCCTGCGCTGAGTGATGGCATCCATCATGGGCATAGGAGGGGCTAGCGGCCCTCAGAAATTGGTTACAAAATCGTGGGATAATTTGTTTTAGAAAACGGCTAGTCTGGCATTCTACTTTAAGCTCAATATTCAGATAGTAATCATTGCTATAGTGTTTGTTCAATAACAGGGATCCCCCTGTCTCTCCAGCTTTTAAACAGAAAACACATCTCCAGGTGGGTTGCCAAGGTCAGCCAATCAGGAGAGTGCCCATTTATCAGCTTCATTGTGTTCCAGTTGCAATTTTGTCTGCTCACCTCTTGTGTCATCACTTCCAAATTCACTTGTTTATCCTGTATGCTAGTATGAGTTCTCTAACATTGGTCATCCAGACCTGAAAATGCATTTTCTGTTTACTAAAGAGCTGGAGAGAGCTGGAGAGACCCCTGTTACTGATCAAACACTCTTGTCTTGGCCAGTTCACACTTGAAAAAGAGACTTCAGTCTCAATGTAATTTTTACTGGTTAAATAAAGGTTAAATAAATTTAAAAAATAGTCTATTGGTATAGACTAGAGTTTATACCAGTCGATTGCTATTATAGCAATTTATCCCTTATTTTAACACTAACAACAACAAAATCACTTGCTGAACTACACCTTTTAATGGAATACATATGGCTGTTTTAAAACAAAGTACTACAGAATAATGTAAGAAATATTTTTTAGCAAAACTGACATGCTCTATTTTTTCTAAAATGTTTCTAACAAACTCTGATAACTTCTATACAGTCATACTCGTAATAAATCAAAATGCTGGTGCAAGTACATTTGTAAATGGACTCTCTCAATCCTGTCACACTACATCCATACTCCTTTGTTCCTACCATACCTGGTAGTAGGCCCTGAGGTGTCGATTTAAAATGGAGAAGTTCTGGACTCTCAGCATATGGTCATCTCTCTCGTTGTGGTACAGCTGCTCCATCTTGGGGTTGGGGTCTCTGGGACGGACACACAAAGTAAGACATTATATTTAGTGCATATACTGTCTGAATGAGCAAGTAGCTCAAATAACTACTACCATCTCTTAACGGATGGGAAACCTTAAGAAACAGATACAGTGCATTTGAGTGTGGAGGGAATAAAAGTTTAATGAGTCTGAGGCAGGCAGTGAAACTCCACATGCAATCATCTGTCGATAACTTTGCTTAGGTCAGGCCAAATTAATCAGCAGTTCAGCAAATACTGGCTGAGATTGTGTCTTGCCATTTGCCAACTGTAAGGGAATTAGTTTTACCCTCCTTAAATTTGATGCTGACTAATTGACACAATTCGCTCATTGACACAAATGTGCATGATGACCCATATATGCCAACTTTTCTCTCAGGTCTCATAAAAGGATGACATGATAACAAACAAAATGGCAGTCAAAACTAAAACAATAAAAAATAAGATTTTAATAATGATACCTTTTAAAGAAGCCATTGCCAGTTTTCATTGTTATTGCAAATAATTCGTTTTTCTATTTTTCAGCAACTAACACTCGTCATGGGAATGCATTGAAGTTCTCCAATCACGACAAACCATGGCTAGGCTAAGTTTTTGTTAGCAACATAATCTTTTGGTGTTAAACAGTGGGTGAATCTCGCTGCTAATCACTGGTAAAACAATAATATACCGTGTCTGTGATATACTATCGCAGCTACAGGCCTTTAGTAAGACACAACAACAATGCCCAGCGGTTATCACAATAGCTCTCTAGCTCCATATTATGTATTCATCTTTATTTGATATATAACCATGATACAATGGCCTCAAGTATATATTTTGTACATGCATGGCTTGCACTGGCGAGGTACAGTCAGTTTCCCACAGTATACTTTGAGGTTTGTCGCTGCAAAGCTCTCACTCTTACTGTTGTGTTGTACCTTCATTGGCCTTGTGCAGACTCACACATTGGCACATATTTATATAAAGTTAGTCCGTCCTGGTCTGCTTCCCTCTTACCTTTCTGGGTATATCTCACACATAACGAGTCATTAACAGATTACCTGCATTGTACAATGGCAACCCACTCTAGTATTCTGGAGTAAGGCAATCTGCGTATCTTTTACATACTATTATGTCTATTACATACTGCCAACTTCCAAGTAGGTCTATTTCATTATGAATATATAAAGGCCTCATATTTTCAAAAACAAGATCATGAGCTCTTGTATTTCACGTCATTTGAATGGTTTCTTTTTGGTGACAGCTAGGAAACGCCATTGAAATCTCGATCCCCGTCATAACACGATGCAAAGTTGGGGGACATTAAGTTAGCACTGGAGCACAAGTAATTCTCAAGTTATCTTACATGACCCTCATGACTTCATTAAGAAAGACGCCATTGGTCAGCCTCAGGTATCGGTGCTGGGGAACGGAGTTCACTTCCATGTACTCGCCGCTGTAAAAATGGACATTGTCCTCCCCCTCCACTATTCTCTCAAACAGCTGCACCTGAAAGAGGAAGGACATGGTGTGTGTATGAGGAGAGAGGGGGAAGGCAGAAGTACGTAGTACAGACAGACAGAAGATGGATTAGCAGAGATCATAGACAGAAGCAGAGTCGAGAGGGAGATTGATAGAGGGAGAAGAAGCTTGGTGGTGAAAAAAAACAAACATTTTCACACAGGAAGCAAGCAGCCTCAAACGGTGGAGTGCAGCACCTGTTTAGACAGGTGGGAGGCGAGCATTCACACTGGGAAGCACTTCACAATGAGATGAAGCCAACCAGGACTGCAGCCAAGGTCTCTCTCTCTCTTTCAACTATAGAAAGGGCTATGCCAGTCCAAACTGCAGTGTAATCAAATCAGGTTTATTCCCAACAGTCCGTCCCCAAAAGACTACAATGCCGGTAAATACAATAATACGTCCAAGTTGGGAGACAAAACACATATTTGTTTGTTTTGTTTTGTGTTTTGTTTTTCTCCTTTTTCGTGTATTGTATTGATTGTAGTTAGGACCCTCTCGAAAACGAGATACTGTATCTCAATGGGGTATTCCTAAATAAAGAATTTGATAGGATGCTCTACATAGCCCTATACTGTAGGTCTGGCTGTGTTGTTGACAGAAGAACCTGCATGGTACCAATTCAGCCTGTCTCTCCAATGCAGCATGTCTTTGTTTTATTTTTAAGGTTGGGTTTTTCTCTGAAATAATCTATGATGAAGATTAGTTCTATTATTTTCCGCTTCAACAGCTCAAGCCAGGACACACAAGGAAGTGTCAGGACTCAGGTCTGAGAAGAACCTGGCCACAGACAGGCAGTCAAAAAGAGAAGTAGCATGTTTTGTTGTTCAATTCACAATAGCAGCAGGAGCCAACAATGCTATTTGGCTTTTATTCACACCCTGGTGGATTTCACACCATGTTTTTCTTTTTATTTGTGATGAAAGGAATGGAAAATTACAGAATCCTATTTTAAATGTCAAATGCCTATTTTAAGCCCTTAGCCAAGGCCCATGTCTCAGAAGGTTTCAACTACACAATATTTTTCTCTGTCTTAATTGCAAGAAAGACGACATATTCTGAGAATTACAGTGATAAATAAATAAATAAACCTACCCATAGCACCAACGCACTTCCCATGAATTCCTCTACCATCTCCATTATGTTAGAGTCCATTTTTGTGTGTAATATAGGCTTATTGTTAAGTCTTAAATAGACCTACTTTATTTCTGTAGGCCTACTAGCTCCTACTACATTCTAAACTATGTAGACAACAATGAGAAAGAGATTCCATCTTGCGTGTAGGCATGCAACTAGTATAGTTTCACATTTGCCTTTCCCCCACGACTCTCTTCCTCTATATTAGTCAGTCTTTTAGTCAGGGTAAATGTTGTAACCTAGGCAACGTAGGCTATTGCAAAACCACACCGGAATTGTCAAAACGCGCACATGGTGCATTTCTGGAACTGTCGTCAACGTGACAACGTCACACCTCGAAGAAAAAAACAATCCTAGCTACAAGTAAGAAGTCACGTAGCCAGATGGCTATAAAAAGTATTAGCATAAAAATATAGCCTAGTAAAGCCAAATGTATAAGTTTGTAATAGCCTAGAAATTAGAATGCCCCTTTCAGAATCAGTTCAATTAGGCACTTGCAGTTATGGACCTGCAGGCCATATGTGCTGCATTAGTATATTAACCTATAAAATAAACAGCCTACAATATTTATTAGTATAGGCCTATTTACAATTCGTATTAATAACCTAAATCCTAAAAAAGAAAAAAAGTAGCTATAGACTAATTTTTTTCCCTGGCTGTGGATTCTATTCTGCAGCCACTCAGCCAGGGGAAAAAATTGAGCCATAGAAGTATCAAAACATGGAAATACTCAAGGATAGATACATTTAAAATGTTGTACTACTTCAGCCTACTTCCGTTACTGTAGGCTGTTACCGCTACTCTGTAGTAAATCTCTTTATTATCTTGTAATCACCACCATCCCTCCTAGAGCCTCTCTCTGTGAAACCTAGTTCTAGTATTGAACAATTGTGACCTCTAGCGGTTGGAAGCGATATTATAACTATGGTTGGAAGTTGCAAGATAATTGCAAGATAACCTACAGCCTAGCTCTGGTCCATAGCCTTCTAACCTCTACTCTTCCTCAGGTAGTAGCATACCATTTTATTTTCGCGCTATTGTGATGCAGAGAGCCAATTCCAATATTAAGGGAAGGGAATCTTTAGGGTTTAGGTTGTAGGCCTACTTTATTGTTACATCTTGTATACAGCAAAATAATAATTAAAGAGTATCATCATATTATGTACATGTGCATATATCTCTGCTGTCTGGAAGAAACCATCTAACTCCAAAATGTTCATTTTTCAGAAAATGAAAAGTATATACTTTTCAGGAAATTAAGAAAACCTTATATTTTGAAAACAAAGCATTACTGCCTCATTTGTTTGGTGTTGCGACATTATATATAGGCCTACCCTAAGACCGTAGTCGCAGTAGCAGTAACCACACCAGAGGGTCGCCATGCAACTCCTTGCAACATGCAACTAGTTGCATTGGTGTGGTTTGTTTTGTTGCAAGGATTTGCGAGTAGTTGCAAGGAGTTGCAGTGGTTATGGCGAGGTCGAGCTAGTTCAATCTTGTTTTAACGAACACACAGACATAAAGGGTGTTCAATAGCACTGATTTATGCAAAGAAAACATCAAAAACCAAAGAAATGCAGTTAGGTGGTTTCCTCATGACAGCAACGATATGTTTTCCCTGCAGTAGCAAGTTAGGTGAACTTTGTGTAAACAACCTCACAGTAGACTACGTTCTATATATCATAATATCATATCATTCACAATATCAAAACACTGACGTTTCTTCACATGACATATTTGTAAACTGCATATGCACTCCATAGAGGCCATAAAGGAACAACCTCTGCCCCAAATGTTTCACATCAGCCTGCCACTAGGAGGCCGATTTCTCATACAAATATAAAACCAAATATAAAGCCAATTGTATAGTAATGTGAACGACATTTTTCATATTCCATCCTGATTGGCTAAGATTGGCTTCCAAAGCTTTCAGGCGTGTCAAGTTTGAATTTTGTCGAGGATGGTCCCCAGCATTTAGAAACTGCCAGATGCTAACTTGTGAGCAATTTTCATAATATGTGACCATACCATTAACAACGTATAAAGGAAATAAATTAATAATGACATTTCAAACTATAGGGGTTTTCATGATTCTGAATCCATTCCAAGCATTCGTTTTGCACAAAAAACACTAAAAATGGCCGTCATCACAAATGTGATGAGGTCAGCACATTTAGGCACATTTGGGCAAATGGCTAGTGCCGTTTATAGCCTACTATATTTCCACACTCACTCCAGAGGGCCACATTGCATTATTTCTGTAGTAGCTAAAAAAAAAATTCTATGTTTGAATTGGAATCCTGAAAAGTAACATTTTTATTTAAATTCAAATGCATTTAGTTATGTTTAGCTTTATGAAATTAAAACAAATACAACGGACATAAAAGAAAGACAATGACATTTTAATACTAGTCATTAAGCTACTAATAAGAGACTGAAGTAATAAAAGCGGGTCATGTTAATCAATAATATATAAGATTTTAACCTGCGGGCCGCATTAAGTGATTGTGGGGGCCGCATGTGGCCCCCGGGCTGCCAGTTGCCCATGTATGGTCTATTTGATTGTTCGGATTTAGTACGATTGGCTTTCAAAGTTTGCACAACATGCTAAAGGACCGGAAGACCGTAGGTCGTACGGTACAAGCATCTTTTCCCCCTGGATTCCTTGGATCATGATGCAACGTATAGGCAAGCTCATTTGTGCCAGATTACATTTTCTGCCATAGTGTGTTTTCTTCAAAACACATGTTTTGCAACTACTACTGTATTAAATGTGTTATTTGCCTATATGAAAACAATGTCAGTACGTCCCCCGCCATCCCAACTATGAATCAAAACATCCAGTGGTATCTGAGACAGAGCGTTATTCAGAAGCTTAAACAGGCCTGTAGCAGACCAAATTGCCAATAACAAACCAAAAGTTATTTTCTCTTGCAAATAATGAAAGCCACGATGACCCTTAAAAGCAGTTTGTACTTTTTGGTATAGCTTCACTTAGGCTACAGTGCAATGGACTATGCCAGTGTCCTGTCACTGTGCTGATAACGCTTGTACAGCAGTCCAGGGATTAGTATACTGGGATTATCGGATTGTTTCAGAGCTGCCAGGGCAGACAAGATGAATGGTCTGCATTTCTATAGATAGATGACAGCTCCATATTGTCATAGCCTACAGTGCAGGGCACCATGCACTTGCAGTCAGCGCGCACACACACACGTCACACACACACACACACACACATAATTAATCCATTTTCATTCTCCTGGGTGAACTCTGATAACCCCCTAGCCAATTAATTTACTCACCCATGATAATGGAGTTAGTACAAAAGGAAGCAGACACTACAAAGCAGTTAGAAATGTCTATCTTTAATATATTTCATGCATATTGGCCTTCTTAACAGATTCCGAAGCATTTCATTAGTTTAGTAGGCTACAAACTCTAAAGCTAGCCTCGAGACAAATACAGAGAACATGGCATTACGTTATTTATAAAATTATATGACACTGCCAGATTTGAGCCAAAAAAATCTGACAATGTAGTATTTGAACATTGAACATATTTGTGTGTTTGTTGAATGATTCATCTTTTCAAATGTCTGTGCTTGTGTTTTAGATTGAATTATGCTCTCTTCCACCAGTTACAACTGTAGACAGTTCCATGGCCGATTTGGTGATGTTTACATGTGTAGGAGGTGGGATGTTTCTTAGATTCCCCAAATAGGTACGTGAAAGGGAGTCACGGCCACTGCATTGGTGGAGCATAAAATCAAGCCTAGCCCATCAAAACTGACAGTTGTTCTACCCCACCCCCGCTCCCCGCCACCAAAATCACAGACCCAAGATGCATCCACCTTTAACCCTTCATTCTCAGCACATTCATTATTGTGTTTTTTTCCTCTAGCTAGAGGCTAGGCTTCTTCTGTCGCCGCTTCGTCACCCTCAGCACCCTCTTCAGCGCCCGGTGCCATCTTCAGCAGGATGAGAACCTTGATTTTGTTCTCCTCAAAGGTTTCCATGATGCTCTTCTCCAGGATATAGCCCTCTGTCTCTGCCTCTGGGTCCTCTAGGGCTATGGCTCCCTCCACAGAAGTCTCCAGGTACCGCACGCCAAACAAAATCGATATCTAGACAGGAAGAGGTGATTGTGTTACAGTACACACAGTATGTTATTAATTTGTGTCAACAATGTTACAGTTTGTCTCTGGATGAGAGAGAGTGTTGTTTAGTTTTTTGTCATATGTTTGGCCCACAGGTCGAGAATACAAGCCGAAATGAGTTTTCTTAGACAGGTGGCTGGCATCTCCCTTAGAGATAGGGTGAGAAGTTCAGTTACACGAGACGAGAGAGACTCGGAGTAGAACCGCTGCTCCTTCGCCTGGAAAGGAGCCAGTTTAGGTGGTTCGGGCATCTGGTTAGGATGCCTCTCCGGCGTCTCCCTAGGGAGGTCCTCGACGCACGTCCCACTGGGAGGAGACCCCGGGGCAGACCAAGGCGCAGTTGGAGGAAATACATTGACCAACTGGCCTTGGAACGTCTCGGGATCCCCAAGGAGGAAGTCACTAATGTTGCTCTGGAGAGGGAAGTCTGGAGCACTCTGGTGGAGCTGTTGCCCCCACGACCCCGACATAAAGCAAATCCATATTTGCACATTGTACAAATGGTGCTGCACACTACAAAGATACAGGCAACATGAAGATACAGTAGCTACAAAAGCTACAGCAGCTACAAAGCTACAGACAAGTTTAGCTGGTTTCAATAAAGATACAACTCTACAAATATGCTGTGTATCTTTGTATCTACCAGTGTAAACGCAGAATGCCTAGTTTTCCTCAAGTTTGGATCAAGATAATTAAGATCTGACTAGTGAAGTGACTATGAAAGATGGTTCATTATTGGGCATGGTTGACAGGAGCTGCAGTCACAATTGACTGCTCAACTGGGCTTGTGTTTCAATAGAAACAGTGACTAAAGGGGCATTATGCATTTCAATATAGGGGCATTATGCATTTCAATATGGGAAGACATCAACATCGAACATTGTATAGTCAAAAGTGCACATTCGAGGGCCGTCAGGGTTAATGCAGGTGCAACATTCCTGCCCACTACCTCCATTGTGAACCCAGCTTGGCCAGGTGCGCTGGCTGTGTTCGTGGGTTGGATGGGCGATTTATGTCACTGCACAAGCAATGCCAGCTTGGTCAGTGAGCCTGTTCAGCAGGGCGAGGGACTGACTGGGGAGGATAGTGTACAGTAGCTTGTCCACATGTTATGCTCTGTGTGTGCATGATTTGGAATTGGATCTACTTGGCCTTGATCTTTATCCAGTGGTGTAAAGTATCTAGTACATGTACGCAAGTTAAGTAACTTTCTTCAGTATTTATAATTTCACTACATCAAAAGATTTTTTTTTACTTTTACTCCACTACAATTGACTTAAGTAAAGTATCAATACTGCAATATAGAAATACTACATTTCAAGTAAAAGTCTGGAATTCAAAACGTAATTGAATAAAAGTACAAAAGTATTGGTATCAAAATGTACATAAAGTAGGCTACTAAAAGTACTAATTTTTCAGAATGACCCGTTTCACAAGTTTTCAAATGTATAAAAATCTGATTAAAAAAAAGTAAAATTGAAAACTGAAAACTGACTCAAGTACTCAAGTAAAGTACAAATACCTCAATTGTACTTAATTACAGTACTTAAGTACATGTACTTAGTTCCTTTCCACCACTGCTTTTCAGGCCCGACCCCCCAAAATTTTGACTCTGTTCCACAGATAGATATTGTGAAAATAGTCAAACTACGAGCTGTGAGCTTGTAGATCGGCTATTTTCACAATGTTTGCCTTTTTCTTACGTAATATTTGACAATTTGGTATTAAAAGGTTTTAAATGTCATTCAATTGTAACGTTTGAAATGTGCAGATACCCCCTATACACTTGGTTTTGTTTAATTAATGTTGCACATTAAGCTAATCATATGGGACCCCAACAATATTTTGTCAACCACTACAGTTCCAGAGGCTGTGCCAAGACACATTGAAGCTGTTCTAGCAGCTTGTGACGGCCCAATATGTTTGTTTTCTTCCTTTAAATTGTCATCCCCTTGTATAATTATCTGTTGTTCTGTAAGATGAAAATCATTGGGTTGCTGATCAGCATTGTTGCTAGCAACACTGGGGAAGAATCATCCCATTGGGGAAAACACAGACACATTTCTATGGAATTATACATAAACTAAATTGATTCAGAGTCCACACATAAACTATACATGCATAGTTGTAGTCAAGTTATGTGGTTAATCTCTGTCATTATTTTCACCTACTAATGTGATTTAAAAAGTGTTCTCAAGGAGGAGAAAATGTGTTCTATTAAATCAAAATGGGTGATGCTAATATGAGGTTAGTAAAATATATTCATACATCTGAGCCATAGCCAGCATTATAATTTTGCATGAGCTTTCAGGGTCCACAAAAGTTACATGAGGAAGATAAACAATGTCAATGGCTAAGTTTACATGGACAGTTAAATACCCTTTTCATTCAGAATAAAAGTTAAATCCTATTAAAAGTTGTCATGTATCAACAGAAAGGTTCTTTTCTAGCTGGCAACCATTTATTACCTACTTTGAGAATCTGAGAGTACTTCCGACAGACTAATTGAATCAATACTATGTGTGTTTTTTGCATTCTCATAATGATAGAACTGTGTATAGAGGGTGATATATGACAACGTTCCGAACACAATCTTTTCCAACATAACTTGTGACTGACTATTTCTTGAACTCGAATAACCCAACTCATAATTGTATTTATTTTGTTTTATTTTATTTTTTGTTATTTATATTGTTTTTGTTATCTGTGCTTAAATTATTATTTTTGTATCCTGTTTATATCATATATCTGTATGTATGTTTGTTTTTGTATGTCTGTACTAAATTATTAATGTTATTTTTTATATTGTTTTGATGATGACGATAACTGGGGGGAGGGATGGGGTGAGGGAGAAAAAAAAATGGTATGTTCAAATTGTACTAAATTGTTGAAACCTATTACCAATAAACGTATATTAAAAAAAATAAAAAAGTTGTCATGTAAACACCTACAAAAACTTGAATCGGAATGAAAATGGCCAATCTGATTTAAACTTAGATCTGATGTAACTGACCGGTTTATTCCATTTTTAAATCCTATTGAAACAATTGTGGACACATGTAAACACTCATTCAGATTGAAGTTCATTCTGGTCTTTCTGTGCATGCTTGTTTCCATGTAATTGGTATGGCTATATTATGCTCTTGTTTTGCGATTAATTATAAGAAACTAGACATGTTTAATTTCACATCTCTGAGAGCTACAGGATACAGGATCTCATAGGCTACAGGATACATCAAATATAAAGTAATATGGAATAGAAGTGTTTTTTTATTATTATTATTTTGTTTTACCTGAAATGTAGTGGAGTAGAAGTAAAAGTATTGGAAATACTCAAGTAAAGTAGAAATACCTCAATTTTTTACTTTAGTAGAGTACTAAAGTAAATGTACTTACTTACTTTCCACCACTGGATGTAAACATATCCGCCCCGCCCCCTATCCAATCAGAAGCCTTCCCAGCCCCAAACCTGATGTGGAATGAAATAATGGGATTTAAAAGTATTGTCCATGTAAACACTCATTCGGAATGGCCATTTCCCATGTAAACACGCAGCAAAAAACTTACTTCTGAATGAATTAATTCTGAAGTTTTCATTCTGAATGAAAAAGCCCTCATGTAACCGCAGCCATTGTCATCCTTTCAAACAACAATGTACAGTAAAGATAATGTTGCTTTTTATATTCAGTTGCCTGAAAGTTGGCATCAAAATTGTGACAAATATGCATCTATCATTCCACATAGTTACATTAGCAATTTGCTTGCTATACAGACTACATATAAGGTTTATATCAGGAAATGGTGAAGGCAGATTTATTTGGGTTCTTATTAGAGACTGCATGGCCTCCTCAGCTCGTTTTACTTGAGACAGAATGTGCTGTGACAGAATGTGATGTCTATCTACTAGGCTGGAAAAGCCTGAGGCAATTCTTCATGAGGGGTCAAGGGTCACTGCTATGTCCGAAAAACTACTGAGCTACTAAATCAAGAGGTATAGATTGTTGATTAGCCACAGGCTACATGTGACAATTCCTCTCATCTTTAACACATGTGATCACAGGCAGAGTCCTTGTTGTTGTTTAGAGGGACTGGTGCTGTCAATATAGCACTTTTGGTTCATAGGTTAAATAAAGTCTGTTTGATTAAAGGATTGATTAGCCTACAGAGCAGAAATGGATTTGGATGTCCATGTGTTGCTGTTGTCTTCCGTGTCTGTTTTATGTATTAACCAGATGCCTGATGAAGGTCTGAGCGACCGAAACGTTGCTCAATAAATCTAATTCTGCAAGTGAAGACAGTGTGACGGTCTGACGGATCCCTTTTTTCTCTACTTTGCCATATGTATTAACCAGCGTCAAATTAGCCTTGGCTTAGAAACTCCATAATGCAACACATCTGCTTCATGTTATTGTAACCTGTTACAATGTTCTGCATTGTCCCAGACAAACAAACAATGTTGCCCTTTATATGACATATTACGGTAATAGGAATTGTGTACTGTATTTATAGGGTTACTGGTGAAGACAAAATAATGTATTAAAAGTTAGTTTTTATTGAAATTCTAACTTTTATGTAAAGAATCATGTAGTTTAGTAATGGCTTTTAAGTAGATTTTAGGACTTTTTAGTAGTTCTTAATTACGCTGGGAATTAAACCTTATGTTAGCCTGAGCTAACGTGTTAGATTTCTGGTCTAGAGGGGCGTGTCGTGGCTGAGATTTGCGCACGCCCTGATTGGTTCACCGATCTGTCCGTCAGCCTCTGTCCCTCCTTAGTTCAGCTCACATCATTTGGAGTGACGCCCATGCGGAAGGGTTGACTCTCACTTCTAGACAAGAGCGGTTTCATTTTTTGCGCCGACAAAAATGAAAGCCTGCAGGGGTACCGAGGCTAACCTTATGTTGACCATGAAGCCAAAACAGAAATAAACACAATATTGGTATATACGTGTATAGGTCTCTATCGTTATTATAGTAGTTTTGTGCATAATTCTCTCGGAATACCCCATGGATGACCAACTTATTATAGGTCCACTGTTGGAGAAACTCACATGCAGGAGGATAAAGAGCAGAACTACAGGGCCAATCAGATTCATCAATCCGATGTAGTAGTCGAGCAGAGCCTCTCTGCAGCCACGTCTGTACAGGTTGAGCTTCTCCGTTTGATACTCGTAGTTGAAGTGGGCCCTGTTGTTCATCAACAGGTACTGAATGCAGGGCCGTCCAGATTGGGGGTTGCAGCAGCTGAAAGGAACACCGTCTAGCAGGTAACGGCCATCCACGTTGCTGCGAAGACGGCTGGAAAAACAAAGAGGCAGGTAAGAATGGATGCATGAGTGATGGTCCAATGATCCAAAACAGCGGGTCGGGACCCATTTGTCAGTAACAATGGAAGTTGGAGATCCAGACCATGCCCCACCCGGCTATGCAATACTCGTTGTACCCGTGTCAGAGTACCCTTTCCACCCATCTGTCTGTGTCTGTTTTATGCCCATATATGGAGATTTCTGTAGGTGTCACTCTGTGCCCCTTTATTCCTATATATGGAGTTCTGTGTCAGGCATGCCCAAATATGGAGTGTTGTGATGTCAGAACAGGCCAGCTCCATATATGGGGACTGCAGGGGCCCTGTCCAGAGCCCGGGCAGAGGCCTTTTGTGGCGGTTCTGGACAACCGTAGGTCCGACTGACTCGACACCGGTCACTGCACTCCCTGTGGGGGTGTGGAATGCTTGTGTTGAATTTGAGTTACGTTGATCACACACACACACACACACACACACACAGACATGGTGCGCTGACATGATACGTGCCCTAACTACTAAGCTTTCGGTTCGCCCAGTCTCATCCAATTCTTATTATTTTTTCCTACCAACATTTTTCTAACCCTCTAGTCCACTGATATCATGTCTTCATTGGATGTTCTATTTTTTATCCACCTCAGACCCGTTTTAAACAAATATCCAACACTATACCAGAATCCATCACATTTTCCCTTCTTCCCTCTCCTCAGCTGTGTGTGTGTGTGTGTGTGTGTGTGTGTGTGTGTGTGTGTGTGTGTGTGTGTGTGTGTGTGTGTGTGTGTGTGTGTGTGTGTGTGTGTGTGTGTGTGTGTTGTATGTATGATAAGAGTGCCCCTCACTTCACACAAGTGTGATTTCTTTTTTGCAAATTGCTAATAAAAGTATTCATTCAATAAATCAGTCGCTGACTCACTCACTGACCGCCGGGTTGGTTTGGTTCAGGTATCTGTTGTTTACCCACTGGACTTCAAACCAGTCCCTGGAGCCAGTGTTCCCACAGCATTGCAGTTCTATCTGCAAGCGGTCGATGTTCTCCTTCTGGAAACAGCGGCCCGGTACGTCTGTGTCACGGTAGAATCGAATACCGTTCTTTAAGCCCAACTAGTGAAAGGACAGAAAATGGAAAATAAAAGGTAGGGGCATCATCTGCTGCTTCATAATGACTTGTGTACCTATTTATACAGGTTAAAAATCTACCCCTCCAAATTGTGAGTAGAACTGCATATTGAAGCTTATACAATCTTAATAACTAACATTTTAGTGGATGTACATTGTCATTTTTGTCATAAACAATGTATAGAGCAGGACATTTATTTTACAAAATTGATTCATTATAACTTCTAGCGTAATTGTTATCACCATTATGATCTGTTTATATTTGTCATGAGGTTAAACCGGTCCTTCAGACGCCTTTCCCCTCTCTTAAGCTCTGGCCCTCTAATCGTAATTCGTAACCTCATGCAACTAGCTGTCCGTGCCTTCAGCAAGTGGCAACCTCCTTCTACATCGATGTTGGCTACAATACACTGACACCACGCTAGACAGGAACGCCCACAAACGTCACATTCGGTTTTAGCCTGGGGTAAGAATTTTCTATGGCTGCCAATGCAACAATCCTTAAACACATACGGACAAACATCTATGCCGATAATATCTAACTTGCGGAGTTAGCGTGCCTAACAGATCTTTCAACGTATGGCATTGCAAATACTTTTCATAATCGCTACTCTGCGGAATATTGTTTTGGAAATGCCGCAAATTGCATTGCAGTGAACGAGAGCAAATCACAACTTCCCGGGTGGGCGGAGTCACAGCTTGACGCTCTGAATACGCGCTGTGGTGTCAGTGTATCTCCATACACCCCCCATGCTTTGAGTGGCCTCACCTTCAGGGATTCCTCTAAGTGTCCTTGCAGGGCTTGGGTGAGCACCAGAGCGGTTATGAGCAGAGCACAGAGGATTGCAGACGTGATGAACCAGGGCAGCAGGTATACCTTCCAGCGAGGGAATTTGGCCAAGTCCAGGGAGTCCTGACATACTCTGCCTGCAAACCAGTTGGTACCGATGTAGGCTAGACCCACCGCCATCAGGACATTGGGTACCATATGGATACACTCTGAATTCTCCATCACCTGGAAAATAAACAGCCAAATCCTATAGTCACTGTTTGATTGCTGGTTAAGTTTGTAAGAAAATGAAAAAAGGCAAGAAAAGAAAGATACTCTGGCAAATAAAATACTGAATTAACTGGTGACATTCTGACTTGACCTTTGAGACTTCAGTACATGATGATATCCCAGATGTTAAAGGATAAAACCTAATTATTTTGGAGGGAAATTGCTGTAGCACAAACCCAGTTACAGCCTTTTGATGGCCATGTGGGTGCAGCCACCCATAGCTTGAAGCAAGTGTATATGGAGAATACCGTACGCATTTCTCTTAATGTTATTTTACTTTATCCCCTGTAAGGTATTTTTGCCAGTCCAATGTGTCTATTCTGGTTATCTGTCAATGGTTGGCTGAGTCCATTAAAGGCCTGAACAAGAGAGAGCTTGTGTTAGATACTAGTAGTTAGGAATGACTAATTAGTATGAAAGTAATGTCTGATGAATAATCCCCAAACCAAACTTGATATTCTTTCATTTTCTTTGATGATAATCAGATATGGCTGCCTTGTTGGAACTGCCCATAAGATCTATAATGGTCCAATAGCATGCATCCGTGCCGTGGCCTGAGGCTTTCCTGTGTAGCTTATTGGCAATCAATGTTTCCAACCTATTGAAATCAGTAATCAATCCACCCCATTGGCCAACTGGATTTGGGAAATGTACAAGTCAAGGTATAGATAATAGATTATGACATTCACATACTAATAACAGATTCCCCACAATTCAATACCGATTCAACCTAAATCTTTGTTGTTAAAGGTCATGCGTCACTGTGTGTGTGTGTGTGTGTGTGTGTGTGTGTGTGTGTGTGTGTGTGTGTGTGTGTGTGTGTGTGTGTGTGTGTGTGTGTGTGTGTGTGTGTGTGTGTGTGTGTGTGTGTGTGTGTGTGTGTGTGTGTGTGTGTGTGTGTGTGTGTGTGTGTGTGTGTGTGTGTGTGTGTGCTCATGCGTGTACACGTGTTTGTTTATCTTTGTGTCTGGATCACTGTGTGGGTGGGGGGTGGGGGGTGCATGTATAGTGCATGAATGAACATTTGTGTTTGACTTTCCTGAATGGATCTTTCCACCATAACAGCTAACTGTTACGATATTGGGATGACTATTTCACATAATATTTACACAATGAGATCTATTATAATAACTATGTAAATAAAGGGAAATAATAGACCAGCTAGAACAGTCCGTTACGTCAATCATTGTACTGTAATGAAGCATTTAAAACTAGGAAAGGACAACACTCAATTATGATATCCAAAATCTGTGATGATAATTAGTCTCATTGCACGATATTGATACATTGCCCAGCCCTACTATCAGAATCATTGAACACAGTTTGTGTGTTAAATGGTACAGTAGGCCTACCTCCAGTCCCTGCTAGCGTTTTTTAGGTTTGCACTGCTGAATGTGTGCTGTGAAAGTGCATGCATGCATGTTTTTGTGTTTGTTTCGGTTGGCTGCATGGATTCTTCTATCTCAATACTAGCATGTATTGTATGCCCATTGCCCACACATGCATTTTGAACCCAATCACCCCGTATACCTCTTCCCTGCGGAGTAGCTCGGTTTTAAGGAAGACACCCATGCAGAAGGTCAAGGCCCCCGACAACACTGCCAGCCAAGACAATAGCCACAGGCCCTGTGCCAAGCGCACACGCCGGTGTAGCGGAAACTTCACCGGTAACACAGCCATAATGGCTCACAGTCATGCACCAGTCAGACAGAGGGAGAAGTTCAGGGGGTTGAGCTCATCTAAGTTGTTCCAGTTGGAGCGGATAAGCAGGCAGATCCCTTAGAGATGCTGAAGGGCACCGTTGACCTCAGAGGATAATCCAAAAACTTTCACTTTGAATTCCAAAAGTGACAAAACGAAAAATATGATTTAATCCAAGGTAGGTTATAAAAGGTGAAAGTAAAAAAAGAAAAAAATGCCTAAATCAATCAATTTACGAAATGTGGTAATTGAGATAATCCCTTTCTTGTTGATGACAAGTTGTCCCGGCCTCAAGGCATTATTGTCCCATCACCATAGTCCCCCTCCGGGTTCGAACCCACGATTTCTTCTTTTTCTTCTTGTTTGTGTGCGGTTCACCCCTAAACCGCAGCACCCATGTTTGCAGGATGCAGTGACTGGCCAAAGTGAAAGGTTTGGAGACGTAATCTCCTCCACCCACACACTGGGATCCTATTAAGCCCCAGGGGCCAATAAGAAAGCAGGCCAGTGTCTGATTAGCAAACTTATTCTGATTGACAGGTAGTATGAAAGGACCTGAGATATCCTGAACTATTATGATTGGTCTTATTGTGTCACCCGTGACTGTGAGTGTGTCTGACGGAGTAAAAGGGAATCTAAAATGTAGGTCCAGTAGTGTCAAAAGCCACTGTTATTTACATGACAACTTTAGTGAGAAACGCCTTGCCTTAAACTTAATAGAAATAATCAAATTATTGTATACATTTTAATGATATAAAAAAGGTCCAGCCTCTTTATCAGATTCAGAGTGCTGCATTATCCTTGTATCTTGTGTGCACATAAACATACTGGGTATGTTCCCTCATGTAACCAGTGGTCCTAAACAGCATGGCTTCTTTTAGGAGAGTGTTGGAAACTGAGGTAGTGAGAGAAAAAATGTGCAACACTGGAACTGGAGACGTTGCACCTATGGTCAGAACATTGACCAATAACCATTCATCCACAACCTGCATTTTTAGAGGGTGATGCTGCTACAGTCAGGAACAAGAACATATCCACTGGTTTAACAATTTTGGTTTAAAAGCAAGACAGACTGATGTACAAAAGAGTTCTTTAGAGTTATTTTAGTGTTGTTGCCTCTAGCCTATGGAATGGCTGGCTCGGTTGACCTCTTCAACAGACACTTATAACCTTGCTTCTAATTGACTATTTTATTTTTTATTTTATTATTGTCTTCGCCAGAAAGGCGTGGCCGAGACTGTTTTGCACTGTGCACACACTCTTCTCTGCCCCAAATTATTCACATCGCCTGTTATAGCAGCCGATCTTTGCAAAACACATTTTTGGATATTCCTCCGATACAGATTTTGTCCAAACATCAGGCCAATCGGTACACAATATCTCTATAGTCATTTTTCATATTCCATCCTGATTGGATAATTTTGAACATTGCTGGCCCTACCTGACCTTTTTTCAGTTTCAGATTTTACGGGGGGCAGTTTCTAATTGCAGCCGTCCGTAGGTGCCCTTTGAGAGCGTTTTTGAAGGAGTCAAGGGATTCCCATCCCTTGACGTTAACTTCCCTGAAATGGAAAGTTAACACTAGTAACATCTTGAGTAAAGCCCACCAGAGGCTTCACTTCCTACGCCTCTGAAAGAAGTTCGGTGTGACTGGGGAGGCGTTGGTTCACTTCTACAGAGCCACTGTGGAGAGTGTCCTCGTCTTCTCAGTCTCAGTGTGGTATGGAACCACCACCGTCTTAGAGAGGAAACAGCGTCAAAAATCATTGGCCTCAACCTCCCATCTGTCTCCTCTAACTACACCATACGCAGGATGCAGAAGGTGATTGCCGACCCCTCCCACCCTGCCTGCTCTCTTTTCGCACCCCTGCCCTCAGGTAATTGCGGTCTCTAAAGTGCAATACCTCTCGCTTTAAGAATAGCATTTATCCCGAGGCTGTGCGCCTCCTGAATTCTGACCCTGTTTTCACTCACACTTTACAGCGTGAAGCTGCTTTGTAATACGACGAACTGCGATGAATTGCTATTTATTTATTCAACATGAATTGTAACGTTTGACATTCTTCTTATTTATTGGTCCCCCTCATCTGAATATCTGATGTGAATATGTATCTTTTTGGATGTCTGTTTTTAGTGCACTGAAACAAATTCCAATCAACTCTGTTGACATGGCAATAAAGTCTTGAATCTTGAATCTTGAAATGTCTTAATGACTGTTGGTAGGGCATTCCACATTTTGGTGGCATAGGAGCTAAATTAATTTAGTCCCTTGTTTGTGCTGAATCTTTGTTGCACATGGTTTGTTGATCTCCCTCTGGTGTGGACTTCATTGACATTAAGGAAGGAAGTATTTAGACGGTTACACGTATCTTGGTAGTGTATCGAATCTTGTGGACCAGACCCATTGCAAGATGTTGTACTCTGTCGTCAACCCTAAGCCATTCCAGCCTGTCAAAGTGGGCAGGGGTGAGGTGGGTTCGGGGAGAGAGGCCAAGTAGAATCCTGACCAGTTTGTTTTGGGAAGTCTGGAGCCTTGTTTTAAGGGCCTTTGAGGTGCTGTGGTACCAAGAGGTGCATGCATAGTCGAAGAAACCTTGTACAAGGGCTCCTGTTAGGGTCTTCAAGGTGTCTTGTGTTGACTTTTTTGATTACGTTGGTGGCCATTTTATCACCGGAAAGATTTGCCTCCAGTAAGGAACCTAGGTAGGTGTGATAATACCGTCAGTCCGTCACCCACTCTAATCAGAGCTGAGGGACTTTTCAACCTGCAGTTTGTTCCTGTCCGAGACCAGCAGTGCTGATTGAGTCATCTGCGAACAGGAACAAGTTGCAGTCACAAGTTGATGTCATGTCGTTTACATAAATTAGGAACAGTAAAGTCTCAAGTATGCTTCCTTGTGGAACACCACAGCTCACTGGTAGAGATCTGCAGTGCACTGAGCAATTTTCTATATTATTTACTTTATTGTGTGTGTGTGTGTGTGTGTGTGTGTGTGTGTGTGTGTGTGTGTGTGTGTGTGTGTGTGTGTGTGTGTGTGTGTGTGTGTGTGTGTGTGTGTGTGTGTGTGTGTGTGTGCGTGTGCGTGTGTGTGTGCGCGTGCGCGTGTGCGAGTGAAAACTCAACAATGGTCACCCACCATTTACGATCACAGTCACACTACTACTGCGACGAAGAAAGGCCAGGCAAACTCTACTGCAGTATCAAGGTGCCTGAACACCCGATTTCTGAACTGTTTCTAGTGTCTACCCGGCTACAATTAGACTGTTGAACAAGGCCTAAACACTGCCTGTCGCTAGGTTGGCATGTCGCACTGGAATACTATGTTGGCCTAGTCAGGCCAACATATCTATGCTGGATTATCTTCCTGTGGATTACACACTCGTACACGCTCATCAGGATTTAACTGGTGTCGTGTTTTTCTACCTGAGGTGGATTTACCTATGTGAATATGTGGTTGGCAGCTTCCCTGGCCTTGTTGCACAAACCAGTATATTGAACTGCACCTTAAGAACACTGTACCTGCTGATACTTCTTATAACCTTGCCTCAGGGCGGCATATGTTATGCATACAGTGACTAGCATATGATGTTCCTAAAAGGACATGTACTGTATGCACAAAATTGCACACACTTGCATATACGATACCGATACTAAATGTTCTAAACACCATGTACAGTACATACCAGCTAATGCTACTACACACACTATCTGTATCTTTGTGAGTTGCATATTCAATAAATTGTAGGCCTGTGAATTTACAGTAAATATTACACTACTCAGGTACAATCTCAAATTCCAATATTATGTCCCATCAAAACCCACAAAGTATACAGTAAATGGTTAAAACATTGTGGATAAAACACAATTTCCTTAGTTTATTGTTGATTGTTGTTCCCTTTGTCTGAATTTGTGGAAAAACAGACCATGAAAAAGGAAAGGAATACAACAGGAATATTAATCAATTAGTACTTAATGGAAAGTGATTGAATGGAGAAGAGAGTTCACACACTTGTATTAAGGGATTATGAGCACAGTGGGAGGTGTGTGGGGGTGTCGGAAGGATTAAACAGTTAAGTCTTTATGACATCTTGAATCAACAACAATGCTATAGCTGGGAGTAGTGGAATAGAACAGTTGCGTACATAATATTGGTCCATATACATATCGAGTTGCAGGTTTGGATAGTTTTATTGAGGGTTAGTACAGATACAGTTTAAAATCAATACACATTACCAGGATACATCTTTAATCTGCATATTTTGGTATAATGCATACTGTATACATGATTACAGCTTTATATATCGCTACTTCACACTTCTCTATACTACCTCAGTATATGTTCTCTAATCAGCAACAGAGGGTGAGAATGTTATGCATATGTGAACATTTACATGAAGTGAAGCTTTTACACAAAACTCTGCATGTTGTTCATTAATACAATATACAAGTTATCAAAATGTACACCCAGTTAAAGTGATGTTTCAGTTTCAGTTGTTAACATATACCACCTAAACAATCAATCAACCAACAGTTTTCATAAATGTCCAAGGGGTAATTGTGTCTGTGTTTTGTCTGAGTTTAATATGTGAATAAAGCGAAAATTCGACTGACTATCCTACTGCTTCAAGATGTTAGTGAGTAGCCTACCAGCACTGGTGAAAAGTAACTAAATACATTTATTCAAGAACTGTATTTAAGTAACATTTTGTTTATTTCCAATTTCCAATACTTTTACTTCTACTCCACTACATCTCAGATTTAAATATTGTACTTTTACTCCACTACATTTATTTGAAAACTTTTGTTTCTAGTTACTTTGTAGATTTTAATTATTACAAACCATACATTTGATTAACCACTTCATTTTGGCCATTTGAAAATAGCCGATCTACAAGTTCACAATGCCTCATGATCTGACGCATTGTGAGCTTGTAGATTTTTTAAATATATTTGGTACTTTAAGTAAATTTTTATGCCAATACTTTTGTACTTTTACTCAAGTACATTTTGAATTCCAGACTACTGACACTTTTAGTGTGAGTACGCGACCCGACTACGGATAAGCGGTTGAAGATGGGTGGATGGATGGAAAAAGTGTGAGTACTTTTTCCAACACTGAGTACCAGATCAATGTACTGTAAAGCAATGGTTCCCAAATGGTATGCTGTGAGACAAGCCTCACGTAGATTTTGTAAGAACCACACATTATTATTGCAATATATACAACTATACAAACTGTTATGATTTATTTTTTCGCTATATGAGTACTTTGTGCACACATTCACTTCCTGAGGAAAATTCTATAGGCCTACCCTTTTTAATTTTTACATTAAAAAATAATAGCCAAAATAATAATGTAATACATTGTGGTTATTTTCGCTATGAATAATACAGGTGTGTGCATTGAGATTTTGACGATTAAAATCTGTCCTCTACAGCCAAGGATCATGTTATGCCTGTAATTTGAGTGTACTGTATGTTTGAGTTAATGTATTTAATGTTGTTGCACAACCACCTCCAGTCATTTACAGAACTTGTGGATTCAAGACTTGGTGAGTTTTGTGTATTTTTATATATATAATTTAGATCCCTATGACTTAGTATATTATAATTATTTATCATACAGTTTTGGAAAATAATTTCCACCAAAAACGAAAAAAACTTGTTTTCACAACTATTCATTATATGCTAATACAGGGTTCCAAAACCTTTTTGGCCATGCACCCCGTTATCTCCAGACGCACCCCCACATGGAAATATAAATTGCATAAGCTATATAGAGACTTCCTATTCATCCACATATATGCACATATATGAACCTGAATATGGCATATATATGCAGCATAGGCTATATTCTGCATATACTTGCCATATATTGGCATATGTTAATATATTTAAAATAAAACCATAGCACGACCATTAGCCTTTTCATGTTGTGCACCCCCTAGAAGGCGCTCGCGCACCACAGTTTGGGAACCACTGTGCTAATACATTCAAATGCACAATAGTGGGTGGTTTCATTTCAATCCCATTATGAAATGGAAAAGTTACAAAAGATTATAGTACTTAAAATAAATTTGGCAAAAACAAATACATAACAATTATGTTTGTTTAGGTTTTAATAATAGTAATCATAATTTATATTTAAAACACACTACGTATTCACCTATATGTGTTTATTTTAGATAGGTGATTTCTTTACTCTCATATCTCTTTTGACTCAGCCAATCTCCTCATCTCTTCTTCTGACCCTCCCACTCACGCCGGCCCTTCTGCCTGCCCTTCTTTCTCTTTATGGGGGTGCAGCTGCTGTATTAAATCATCCATGATCGTTTGGGCTGCCCCGTAGGTGACACCATCAGGCCCCGCCTCTAGTTGGGCTGAATGTTCCTCTATGCCACTACCCCTCCTACTATCTGAGCAGGCGTGATGGCGGTTGGGAGTGGCGTCAGTGTGGTTAGTAGTAGTACACATTGTAGTTTGCTGGTAGCAGGGCTGGGGGTGCACTGGCCTGGGATTGTCTGCATTATCCATGGCCATTATCTGGTAGATAGCCGTGCTGAGGTCAGCCACAGATAAAGTTGGAATGAGGCTTGACTTGTGCAGATCTGAAGCACAGTTTTCACCTTCCTCTTGTCTCCAGGGTATGAAGGCTGTGGCTCTGTGTTGATCTGCCTCTGACTCCTTCAACATGCCATGTGGCTTTTCGTCCAATTTGGAGGGAAGGGACTGGTTATCTACTTGAGGTGGAATCGCAGAATGGCTGACTGGCATGACAGTTGTCAGAAACTTCTGAATGGCTTCAGTAGAGTCAAAGTGCTTCTCCAGTAACTCTTTTATCAGACAGGGCACCTGTGGAACAGAAATGAACAGAAATTGTGATTACCTAAAGGAGTTTAACAATTTGGAGATAGGATTTTCAGCTTTCTGATCATACCTGGGCAGGTTATATAAATGCATGAAATGTAGTGCATCTTGCCCTGATCAGTATGCTAACTACAAACCAGCTGCAAAGTAGTGCAATATAAGCAACATATATGTGATAGGAATAGCATGTTCAAATTGTATGTCTATATGTTAGGTGAAATAACTAATGTTTATTTTATTATTATCAAATTGACATATTATTTGTGCATCTACAGTATGTCCATCTCTCTGTTTATGTATAGTATCTTTGTTTATGTACTAAACAGTGGCATGTATAATATAGTCTGCATGTCTGATGCAGTTTGGGCAGTAGATGGCGCTGTACTCACACTGATGTTATCCATAGCTGCAATGGTTCTATTGGCATCCTCCAGCTCTGAGCTCAGCTGGGCTATGCGGCTTATCAGGTACTTCCTCTCACTACTCAGACTCTCAGACTACACGCACACACACGAGCACACGCGCACGCACAAGCGCACACGCACGCACGCACACGCACGCACGCACGCACGCACGCACGCACGCACGCACGCACGCATGCATGCATGCACACACACACACACACACACACACACACACACACACACACACACACAGTGCATCAGGAAAAATGTAAATCCCTTTCATCCCCCCTGGCTAGCCTTGGTGTATTTAGCCTTCTCACCGCGATGTGTAGGTGCTCTCCCAGCAGGCTGTTGGCCTGTCTTGTCCCTGTGTGCGTCTCCAGGAGGCTGAAATTAAATAAGCAGGCATGGAGATTGATGGGAAGGCAAAAGGAGGCAGAAAGGAGACAAAATAAGACAGGCCGTAATAACAATAAGACTAGGAAAAAGGCACATGGGAATGATACAGGATAGGGAGCACCACAGTTTGGGAACCCTTGACCTACAACATAGGAGCTATAGGTCACCCTGAGTTCAATGACCACTCCAGTTCCTCTGCTGTTAGTCAGTCTGTATTCAGTGTTCAGTTAACTGTCACAGCAACAGCTGAGGACTAGCAAATACAGTCCTGAGAGGGCTAGCCAAATGTCTGACAAGAAAGTGTGAAGGGAAAGGCCACATGCCTTGAATCCCTCTCTTTGTTTCCCCAGTGCCAGATGGCCAACGGAAAACAGGCCCCTGTCAGAGGCTCAGCCATTGCATATTTGACAGCAGTGAGAGCAAATTAAAACTTTGCCCTCTTTGTCAAGCATGTTTCATGGATCAATTAATCTATAAGGATTGTTGCATAAAACCATAGTTACATTTTATTGATCTCTGATGGTAGGATGGGAAGTGAAGTGGATTTTGAGAGGGCATATGACTGCATGCATCAGTGCATTTTCCAATTGAAAGAACCATCAGAGAGCCATGTCCTATCCTATGTCATGGAAATGGAATCCAATATGAGCGCAAATTAAGCACGGACACACATGACATAACAAACAAAAGTAATAAAGTATTATTACTTTAGCATAGTATAATTATTCCTAACCTTTTATATTTATCCTTGACACTGCTGAGCTCCTCCTTGGTCCTCTGTAAGTCTGCTTCCAGACTCTCGATGCACACCACTGTCTGAAGCAGGTTCTGATGAAGATCTGAATTTTCCTCCTGCAAAACCCTGAATAAAGAGAAATAATTGAAGTTTTACCATACATTATGAACATAAACAAAATATTAAAGTTACTACTAAGATTAGTATTGGTCAGGTTAAGTGTGCACAAGTATTCACTTTGGTGCTATTTGAGTTGGAATCTCATTTGAACAATCCTCAAATAGGTGTGGTAAATATCAAGTTGATCAAGCAAATAATTTGGCTCTGACTCCAAGGAGTGGCAAAATATTATTCTCAAACAGGCCTGTTCTGATTTGCCTCCATCTGTGCTATGTCTGCTTTCATAATTGTATAAGCCTTGTCATAAGATGCTGGTTACATGTGGATCAGAACCATCTTAATGGGGCTAGCTAGACTGTCTACTAATATCAGAGTTCAACGCTACAGCTTTACATCCTATGCCACAGAAGTCCTTATAATAATGGTGTTTGTATCTGTTACATTATATCTTGTACCGAAGTACAGTACAATTATTTTGTTCTGGTTTCCTCTGATTATCTAAATGTGTTTTGTCAACAAGGATGGAGAGGATCGATGCCCACTAGTGTGCTTGATAGGATACAAAGGATGCTCTTTAAAAATCAAGCTTTTTATAACAAAGAGGGAAGGGAAGGAAGAAATAATTTGAGAACAGAGATATCAGGCAGGCACAGGTGTTTTGAAGAGATACACACTTACTGGAGTTGGTCATCATACAATGAGTCCTAGAGGTAACAAAAGAAGGGAAATAAGGGAATTAACAATGTCAATTGCACCATATATTAATTAACTGAATTCATCTAAAAAAATCATTTCATTTACCTGACTAAAACCCATCATAAGTATTGTGTAGGGAACCTATATATTACATTTCATAGTAACAGATTATTCAAATTGACACTAACAAAAATAACAAATACACTGCAGTCAGATATTCTTGTCTACAGTCTACACTAGTTACCGGTACATTTCATTATTATTCATAAATCATTACAGTGGTACAGCGGTACTGATTGTTGGTATGTTGATTGTTGTACAAGATTATTGGTATATCTGTTCCCTTTTCCTTAAATAGGTCCAGGATCAATGACACCCCAATAATATGGGTTTATTGCTGCACAGACCTTGTTTCGTGAAGGCATTAACTTCTATGAAAGGCAGTGAATCCCTGGACAAGGGGTAACACATTATATATATTTGCTTAAATGACCAGCATTTGGACTAACATGACAAACTTTTGTTTATCTATAAAGAAAATGCCCAATACTAAACTGTGTTAACTTGTCCCTTAGGAGGAAACACACTTAGCCCTGCAGACGTAGTCCTTCAGCTGATAGGAGCTCCTTTGAATTGGCTAATTACAATGCCTAGTTCATCCACATGGGTTTGCTCAAACTGGCTCTGACTGGCTAGGGTGTCATTTCACTGTGGTTGTGATTTCCCATTGGAAAGTCAGTAAACCCAGGACCTGAATCAGGGATGGCTCAAGGCAAAGCACTGCATTGAAAGACTAATGGTTAGAGCGGTATAGAGAACAATGTACAGTAGAATGAACATGACAGTGATTTGATTATTGAATTTCAGCAAATAGCATATCTCTGCTGTCGGGAGGAAACCACCTCCAAAACTCCAAAATGTTCATTTTTCAGGAAATGTAAAATATACATTTTTCAGGAAATGAAAAATATACATTTTACATAAATTTAGAAAACCTTATGTTTTGAAAACAAAGCAATACTGCCTCATCAAAGTTGGTGTTGTGACTTTATATATTGTCAATTACTTGCATGAGAGGGGGAGAGGTGGTGGAGTTAGTTACTTTAGCAGACTGTTTGAGGGTGCAATGGAGTTAAGAGCTTTTGTCCAAAGCGTTTTTTACTACTTTCCATTGGTTAAATATTTTCGAAACAACACACAGACAGTGTTCAATAGCAAAAAATTATAAAACCTCAAAAATGTAGTTAAGAGGTCAGCAGAGTTAACCCTCTCCAGATATATTGACTGGATGCCATTGTGAATAAAAATGACGGGTTGAAACTATTCATATGGCAAAGATTTCCCTTCCAAGTGATATACCAAACTAAAGTCTAAATGTTACCTAATATGGCTCAGGGTGTGTGTTGTGTACACCAGTGTGAGCTGTGCCACAGCTGTGTTAGATAGTGTACTTATGTAAGTGCTACGTGACACCAGCCATTAACCAACCAACTCAATCCTATTGCAGAGCTGCTGCTGAAATGGCTGCTAGTGTGTACTAGACTAGAGATTATTTACTGTAGCATGGCTGTTGTGGAGCTGTAATTGTTACCTGTGATGATTCACAGTATACATAATGCTTGGAGCACATCCAGTCAGTCAACCCCAACATAAAAGACGTATGGGATTTACATCCATGCAAGATAAAACAGTAAAAACGTAATTGTTCATAAAACAATGACACTGCAACTCCCTCAACAGCACAATGCTATTTTCTGCTGCATAGTTGAACTATGACTCAGCTTGCAGTGCTCCGAGGCAGTCGACAGATCCCATGTAGCTTATTGTGACTCAGCAGCATTGCCTCTGCAGAGGAGGGGCACAGCTATTTGCTATGCTCTCTCTGTTCCGACTACACAGTACAATTCTGAGGTTTAGTTTAACTTTGAGTGTAAATTGTCCGTTTCCCAAAATACAAAGCTGTCATCATGTTATAAACCTAAAAGCTGACACGCTTTCCATTCAAACCTGGCCGTCATTCTTTTCTGATAGTATTACTCAAAGATGCACACTTATTACTTACATAGAATTGTTAGTTTGTTTAATTCGTTATGGCATAGTCTGTAATTATTATGGCATAGATACAGTATTAGGCCTTGTGTTGCAAAACTGATACAGTCTACTCTACTCCTAGCTGTCCTGACTCCTGAGTCAACATTTTGTATATTTTTCTTTTGGTAGACTTTTTTCTTATAGTAGGTATAGGTGTGGTTTTATGATATTTCTCCCTCAATTAAGTTTTTTAAAATCTTGAATATTTTAACAATATTTTTCTTACATCTATCTCATATGGTTATTTTAGAGTTGTCTCTCTTTCTAAGAACTTCATTTAGAGGGGGTCCTGAGTCCTGACACACTGGTGAGTCTGACTGGCCTTTGTTGAGCAGGAAATGCCATAGAAATGTAAAATAACATAATCTATAATGGACTCCGACTCACCCTGTGCTGTTGTGGGTGATCAGTGTGTACAACTTTTGCACGGCGGTGGTCACTATGTTCTGAGCTCTGGCTGGTGGCGCTGGAGGCGGTGGCGCTGGAGGCTGTGTCTCTGCTTCTGGAGGAATGTGACTTACTTTTGGGAGACCTGGGTGCTTCAGAGCCTGGTCTCACAACTGAAGCTGGGGGAGGGGGTGAGCTCACTAGGCTTTGGTGGCTGGGGCCAGGTGGACCTGGGTTTAAGTGGTGGGGATGTGGAGGTGAGCTACGAGATGCAGTGGGTCGTTGCTTATGATGGTCACTTCTTTTAGGGAGAATGAGTTCTGGACTGGTGCTAGTTCCATCAGTAAGCTGAGGACCACATTTGTTATATCTGTCCCCTGCTGCTGGCCCCTCGGTCGGGGGTGACCTCCTGTCTCTTCGGTTGCCCCCAGAATGAGGGCGGTACCCGCTGGGATGCGGAGGGGGACTACCATGGTGGTTCTTAAAAGTGCAGTGATTTCTGGTGTGTGGCTGAGGGTCGCTACGAGCTGATTTGCCTTGTGTGGTTTGTTGTTTAGGCTGGGCTTCCCTCTCCTCTCCTGGGCTCTCTTTGTGCTTCTCCAGGTGAATCTGGGGTTTGGACAGGCAAGTAGCTTGGGCAGAACCGCTAGCTTTGACGTTGGTAACCCCCAAAACGTTAAGGTAAGATGGACTAATAACCTGCTTTGTAATGTCATCCAGGAAGGCTGAGAATTGCAACTTCCCCTTCACAAAATCCTCTCTGGCTCTCTCTATCACCATTGGCGATGGTCCTTTCCCCTTCTCTCCACCCTGTCCTTCTCCTTTAGCCACTCTAGGAGACAACACTTCCAATGACTTGGCCTTGCGGATATCTGGAGGTGGCTCTTTCAGGATGTTTTTCAGGATCCCCTTACCAGGGGAGACTGCTCTCTTAGGGCCTACAGACGTCCCAAGCACAATATTGTCCTCACTGAAAGCTAAACTTCGACTGCTTGTTGTCTTATAGAGTGGCCCGTGTTCCAGGCCTTCATCGCTATGGCTGTGGCCCCGGTGAAGAGAATTAAAAACATGTTTTTCCATCTTGATGTGTGATCTCCCGTGGACGTGGTCATATACATCTGCTGTGTGTTCATAACTGACATTGGCGTAGACTATGGGTTCTCTGCCATCACATTCCTGGAAGCCCCCACGCACTTCAACAATATTGGAAGAAGAGAGGGCATGCTGTGGTTGTTCGGCGTGGTCATTGGCACTTGCGTCCGTGTACCATGAAGAGGATGAACAGGAGGAAGAGGAGGACGAGAAGTAGGAAGATGAGGCTGCATCTTCCTCTCCATGATGAGGGTGGTGGTGGTGGTTGTGGTGGGGGTCATGGTGTTTATGGTCCTCATGGGGATGGTAACCACGTTGATGGTGCTGATCGTGATGATGATGGTGTCCATGGCTATCATCTGTGTTTCTATCATTGTCATCTAAGCCAGTGTAACTGAAACATAAGGACAGAGAATGTTGAACAATCCTACAGTTAGAATGTGTTAATTTAAACGTATTGCATGCAAAACAGTAATGTGCCTTCATTTATGTAATCATGTCCTGGGAAAATAATAGATTGGTTAGTAACGTAGGTAAGGATTGGATCATTTGAATATATCGCTACATAACGCAGGTCTCCTGCATGCGAGAGAAACCAATCAACTACCAGTCATTAACAGGAGAATACCCCCTGCTCATAAAGGCTGCTAGGGTTCATACAGAGCTACTCTGCTACACTTTGAAAACCTTTCCACTTTATACTTCATGTTTAGATCATCAGAATTAGGATAATTAACTTAATCAAAAAAGCTAGACATATGTATTACAAATATATTTGCACCTTTTTGTTCTAAAACTACGATTCTGAGACTTGTGTTTTCCCTGTATAGCTTCACACACAATCCTCCATACAAAACCTGAAATAACTCATCCTACCTGAAAGGCTGAATCTGCAGATAGTTTTAAGCACCATTAATTGTATTCCCCTGCTTACAAAGTGTTTTAGGTAGCCTACTTGTTTTTATGATGAAAGTTGCTACATAAATAAAGATCATTATCATTACCTTTGTAACTCTGCATCTTGGTGATAAGAGTGGTGATGATGCTGTGGCTGTTGGTGATGACGCTGGTGATGGTGCTTCTGTGGTGTGATCTCATCCCGGTTAGAGGGAGTGTGGACAGGTGTGAAAAAGTGCTCCATCACAGGCTGCTTTCCAGGGGACAAACTTGTGATGCTGTTCTTTTGACTTGGGTTGACCACTTGGTACTGATGTTGATCTGTAAAGTATTGGGTGTTAGCTGTTTCCTTTTGTCGACTGTCCAGTTGTCTGTCTGTGGGTGTTCATCATTCTAGACCAGACAATGGTATCCTGCTTTCAACAATCATTCTTATCATAAGTTGAAATGGTAAAGTTACCAAACTCAAAACTAGTCAAAATTGGTCATCAATGTGAATATCAAATAATATTTTCAATCCATAAAGGCATTGCATGTTCGATGCAAAAATGTTGCTCTCAAAACTAAAAGTTACTTAAAAATAGTTTGTAAAGTGATAGTAATTGTCCATGGATCGGCTCAGGGAAGTATCCAGTTGTTGGATTGTTTTGTGTATCCGTCTGTCTCCCCCAGTGTCTGGCTGTTGAATAATGCCCTTGCCCACTATTAATGCTTTGGTGTTGGGCTGATGTATCACGTCATGCTTGATGTAACAGGGGCTCTTATTGAACTGCCCATAAGTATAATTACAGGACACAATCGAACAGGGTACACGAGAACATAATCATTAACTGGTTTCACTTGTCCCACTGATATGGATGAACTGTTATGTCACCCTATGCTTGTGCAGTAGCTGTTCCATATAGGCTAGCCTATATGGCCACCGCTGCAAGGGTTAGAGGACTGCCCTTGTTGCCGAAAGGTTGCCGGTTCGATTCCCCGGCCAGGCAGGAAAACTCTAGGTGGGGAAGTGATTGTCATGTGATTGTCAAACTGGTACTAGGTTTGAAGCCCTGATTAGGGCATCTGGAGACCTTCATTGACCATTGTTGCGCACACGTGTGCTATGGGGGGCCCAAAACAATTGCTGGCCCAGGCCCCAGTGGCCTTCATGGATGTTATTCCGTCCCTGCGTCCAGTGTCCTTGCAAAAGAGAGCATGCAACATCAACAACCTTTTAATCAGTTATCCACACCATACCACAACTGTATCATTCAGTCCAAATCCCATCCCTGTAGCCAATGGGGGGCACTCAATGCAAATTGGCAGGTGCACAGTTCCACCTCGAGGTCTGCCAAGAACAGAAGGCTCTGATGATCAACTCATTAAAATAAATACAAATACTCTGTCTCATTTACCATATGAAATAGAAATGTAGGCTACCTAAGGGCCAGTGGTCGCCATGTCCCACTGAAACTGATAGGGATTAGTAACAGTTCTTTGTGGTTGCAGGGGACTGAAACAATCTAATCAACGGCATATAGCAGCTATAGCTGTTGTAAGAGTGGTTGCATCTGAAAAAGCTGTCCAAACTAGTCTATTTTAGGGGGGGGGGGGGCATTAATACTCCCTCTGCTCAGTCTGCTGCTCGGCAGTGTAACTTCAATTATACCTACTACCACTCCTGGTACCCTTTCCATATGTGTTTTCCGTTGATAGTATATCAGTGGTCATACTCTTTCTGGGTATTTCTGGTCTGTCGTCGTGTCACAAACAGTGCACTGTTGTTTTGTTGCCTATATCACTTACTGCAGTCTGTGTAAAATAAAAACTGGGATAGCAAATAGCTGTTAAGGCTCCACAGCTGCTCTAGTCTAAATGACGTATCTAAACTAAGACTAAAGATGGTCTTGAATAAGAGCCAAAAAAATAAAAAGAAGTGGATAGATGACTTGGCTATTTTCCATTGTTCAAAATCAATCACATAATCACATAGCACTGCAGTATACTGGAAGTAGATCCGGCAATACCAACACACCACGTTCCGGATCTATCCGGTTTGTGACACTTGCTTGTTACATCCATAGAGTTATCCAGTTGAATAACCATCCGCAGCAGACAGTTGTTCGTGACGTCGACTGTTTTGGTGCCTGATTTATGCTTCGGCGGTACGACGGTGTCGCGCCGCGCGGCGAACAAACCCACAAGCATCGCATCCGCGACACGTTTTGATCATGTAGATTGGCTATTGTGTGGGCGCACGGCACCGTTGTACGACAATCGACAAAGTATGAAAGTTTCACTGAAAGTCTTTCAGTAACTTGCTTTTGAAAAGTGTACAAGCAAGTTCTTCAAAATAAATTACTAATATACATTGTTCGCCCGCTGTTAAAACGCAACATCATATAATATGTTTTACTTTTTAGGTTGCAGTGAGAAGGGAAGACATTTAATCTACTTTTGCTCACCATGTTTTGAAATTATGACCCATCAGTTCAATTAAATAAAAAAAATGACGTTTTTATTCAGTGATGTGGATCTACTTTCTTGTCGGATGTATACTCTTTGGCATCAGCCTAATCACCGCGTTGGTATAAATTCAGTTCGTGACGCAGCTTTAAAACACACGCACATCCTGATCACACACGCGTCGATGCGTTTTGCCGTGTCATGTTTTCTTGCAGGTCGTAGCGATTTCTTTTTAAAACTCCTTACGCATTCGACCGGGTATCGTTTGTAACTGAAAGCTTTTTTTTAATTTTAATTTTATTTCACTCAACACTTCTTCAGCCATAGTTGTCGTTATAACAGCTAGTTGTTGCTGAGCAGAATGAGGTCGCATGGCCACTAAAGTTGGGTGACGTATAATAACTGTTGAGTTTAGTGGAAGGAAGCCTAAAACATTCGGCACAATTCTTGTTTGAAATGGTCTGTTGAGTTTATTGCAGTACGTACGGCAAAAATGTCAACAGTAAGTAAATTCAATGTTAGAATTGTACGTGAATTCAATGTTGGAATTATTTATGTTGACGTTAAATTGTTTACAGATGTAGCAGGCTGTATGGTTAGTCTTGCATCTAACGTTGGTTTGTTAAGGATACCAGCGGTGACGTGAAATGACACAACATATCCATTGTAGATGGATGTTACAGTGACGTTTTTTAAACATTAGGGATTGTCAGGCTAAAAGTAACGAGTCATTTGTTCAATGAACCTTCTGACTAATGACACTGCACCGTTCTGGTAGACAATTCCGGTATCAATTTGAACAAAATGGGTACAGCTTAATTCCGGTATCAAGTTGAACAAAATGGGTACAGCTTTCAAGCCTCAAGAACAGCTACTCTAGCCATGTCGTCTTCCAGGGAGATGGACACAGACCGTGGTCTATGCATTTGATGAATCCACTCTTTCAAAGTTATTTAATTCAGAAATACGCAGGTAGCCTACAGCAGGCACACAACAGTGAATAGATTAACTTTATAAACGGACTAAGTTGTACTAGAAGTTATCCTGGGGTCCAAACATATTGAATTAGGTTTCAGCAAGATGGTGGCTGTGTTGACACAACGAAATAATCTAGAATTGGTGTAGGCAATGTTAAATAGATCCACGCAGCAGTTGTATTATATCTATTTCTATAGCCTACAAGGACAAAAAAAATCAGATTTTATGGGGGGCCTAGGGGCAGCCAGGTTGAGAAATGCCTGTACAAATCTATTGCTAAAAGATTCAAGAGAAACCAAGAAACTTAGAAAAGAAAAAAAGAATCAAGAGAAACCAAGAAACTTGGAAAAAAAATCTAAAAAGAAACCAAGAATAAAGAAGAAAAAAGATTCAAGAAATGAGAAAAGATTGAAAGCTTGAAGAACAAAGATTTTTATGTCCTATCATTACAGGTGTAAGAGAAAATGAGGTTTGGTCAAAGAATCCGACATAAAAGGCTTGAGTGGTAGCTCCAAGAGTTGCAGGCTCAGTTTAACCCACATGGACTTTTTCTTTGGGTTATTGGCTTATTTTTTTATTTTTTTAAATCTTTTATACAATTGCTCTAGTGAAGAAAGAAGATGTTTTTTTTATATTCTTCGGGGGAGAATGACTGAGTTGTCGTCAGGGGAAAATGGACGTCGTTATTTAGAGAAAGATCACAGGACCAGCGAGGCCATAGGAAGTGGTTGGCTTCTTTTTAAATCTTTTATACAATTGCTCTAGCGAAGACAGAAGATTTTTATTTTAATTCCTGGGGAGAGAAGGACTTGTGTGGGGAGGGGGGAATATGGACTTAGTTATTTAGAGGAAGATCACAGGACCAGCGAGGCCGTAGGAAGCGGGCAGGACCAGAGGAGTGCCAGGCAGGACCAGAGGGGCTCTGAAGGAGCAGAGGGTATCCAGAGACAAGCAGGAAGAATCAGCCGGGTGTACACCAGAGGGAGCCAGAGCCACAGAGCAGGGTAGCAGCACAGGATGGCCACCAGTGGAGCAGTCCTCCAGTTGTCCCAGAGCCAGCCAGCGATGGGAGGGTACCAGCTGCAGAGTGGGTGGGAGAAGAGAGTGCCAGTACCGTCTAGCCTCGCAAGTTTAAGACAGATATTGGTTTGTATGTCGGGTAGTGGTATCACTGTAAAACTATTGTCCAACATTTCAGAAACTTCTTTGTAGAACACAATTTCTCGCACAGGTCTCTCTTCCTTTTCCAGGCAAGGCGTGTAAACCGTTCGGTCCCCTGGTCACCCCTCCTGTTGTGCGCTGACTTGAGTGTGGTGGTGTCTGCTGTGGTGTGTGCCTTGGGTCGTGGTAGTGTGCGGACAAGAGGAACGTCATAAGGACTTCTCAACCGACTGCGTTCTGATGTAGTTCCCCCAGCCGGAAGGAGAGGGAGTTTTTGTGTTAATTTCAATAGGTCCCACAGAAGCTGTCTGCAAGTGGCGTGTGAGTGGATGGTCGCCTGTACACCCGATTGTGTAAACAACAGCCTTTCCTCTGCTACTGCGCCCCATTGGTACAGAGCAGCTGCATCTACTGGTTAAAGTGAGCAGTGAGTTAATTGCATGGAATGTACATGTGGGTGTAACTATCCTTGTACATTGCTTCACTTGTACTTGCTGTAGTCTATGTGAGATAGTATTGAGTGAGCCCCTATGTGTAATTAATTAAATTGGTAGTCATTCTTGACTCAGTACATTGCTTTGGGGTTGACTTGGGAGGTGGGGGGGTGGGGCTTTACAACATGTGTTGAGTTCTTCTTTTCACAGGCCAACCCCTCAAAACAAGTTGAACGTGCCTCATATTATAGCACTAAGGATGGAATCCAGTGCAATTGCTGCGTTAAAGGGAATGTAGGAAGGTATTGCCCATCTGGAGTAATTACATTATTATTCACATTATGTTTGTGTTGTAACTTGAGGTCACATGCCACATTATCAGGGGGGTGGGCTGTGGGCTGTTAACCCATCTCTTCCAAGACTTTACAGCCTCGTGAAACTGAAAAAGATCCAAATGGCTTGAGTAGGAGTCAACCAGGTGCACCACGTCTCATTCGAGCGGACATTTTGCCTTGCAGCGTAGCAACTCTCAATCATATCAAACTAGGCCTCCTGGTGTAGCATCAAGTTTGGTGGTTTCCCAGGGAGTGTGGTAATAAGTCCTTTTCACTATAGATGCCAATCAAAATTCTGTCCTACTTTGAAGTTGCTATGTTGGGGTTTCTGGGATGGGTCTGCTTTTTGTGACTTTTGCAGATTAAGTTGTATGTCGCATCCCTCCAAAATTAAACCTACTTGAATGTTCACCTACTGTCCCTACAGAGGAAAGCCTTCACATTCAGGCCTGTGGTATTTAAATGTTTACTTTGACAAGTTGTTGAACCAGAATTTTGACTTTGAATTGTATTCATGCAGTAGTGACATTTTGTATTGGTGGTATTACAGTTTTAGTTGAGTTCTGTACTGGTGTTTGTAAATTTGGTGGGTTTTTCTGTCACTGGGAGGGAGTCTTTCTTTTTTGCCCTTTGCATTTTCCAGTGTGCTGTGTCCTGTACGCTTTCCAATACTCGAGACCATCAGGAACTCTCCTAACTCATTGTATGTAACTGTTGTACTTGTGCATCAAACATCATGTAAGGTCACTAAATGTGTTCACATTTCTCTTTAACATTCATTATCTGATAAATTGCCTCCATTGCACTTCCTTTGCAATTAGTTACAATGCTTTGTATTGATAATACAATGACTGAACTATCTGTAAAGGATTAAACTTTTGCATAATAAATGCATAGCTTGTTGTGATTGAATACAGTTTTGGCAGCTGTTCTTTTGGGGAATTGGGTGGCTTGTGCGTGCAGCTTTTCTTGTGCTTTTTCAGGTATGACCAAAGCTTGGAGCTTTGTTGTGCACGGATGTGACCTGGGCTTCATGACAGCTCTTTAAGCGGAACTTGAAGGCAGATAAGTTGAATCAATCAAATATTGATGTTCAAAAGTGGAAATTCTTATCGATCCCAGTGAGGACACCATCTTTTGAATGGGCTCAACTGCCCTGATTGGTCTTGACATGAAAGCATCTACTTTCAAAGCAGTAAAGTGCAATAGCCTACTTGAATGTAGAAATTGCACTACTGTGCTTTCTTACAAAGCAAGTCTTGTGATAATGGGAAGATTTGATGGAATCCCATCATGGTAATTCCATTGCTATATGAAGTAAAGCATAAATTGTTTGGGCAAGGATACAAATAGTCAGTTCTGTTCTTTGAGGGTGGGGTCATAGGGTTGTTGCTTGTTTGCCTTTTTGATCTTGCAGAATTGCACCTGCCGAAAGGAAGAATACGGTCTACCTAGGAGAAGCAGGACTCATCCGACCCTTTGAATTCACCCTGACATGCAATTTGAACAAATGGAAGACAGGTCTTTTTTTTAACATGCATTAGATTGAACTACTAGCCCTCAGCTACCAGCCATTACACAACTGTGTGAGGCAGTCTAGTAATAGTAAGCTTTATGACTTTGCAAACATTGATTTCCAGTCGTGCAACTGTACGGTAGCGTTCTAAATTTAAGTAGCAGAGGTAAGATGCTGTGCATTGTGCAGCCTTGATCTGGACTGAAATGCAGCGCAAATGTGTTGCTTAATAGATTGTTATTCTTTGGTATTGGTTTGGGGGGGCTATTCCTTCACTTTCTCTTTTCAGAAATCAATGTGCAAGACGGGTTCAAGCACAAGTGAGGTCTTCTAACTTGGAGCATGTAGTAAGATCTTGGCTTATCTTTCAAAATTGTAGGCATTTGACTCCTGCAATGTAGTTTGACAAAACTGACTTCTTGAACTGGCTTTATGTTAACCTCAAATTGCCTATAACATCAAACAATGCTTTACTGGCATTACTTTGTGTTCCTCTTTGGCCATAGAGCCCTACTGCTTTGCATCGCCATAAGATGACTAGAACTCTTTTCACTATTGTGTGGTTGGGCTTGGGTGTGTTGTATAGGTCACTCTTTGTTTCAGATAATTTTCGTCTGTCTACTCGATCTCGCCTGCCTCTGAATGCAAAACCATCTGTGGAAGCTGTCAGCAAATGAGTGTGCCCCCCTGAATGAAGTACCAACCCTATGTGCGCTTGAGCTTAAACGTGACCCCCCCACACCCTGACGTCCTTCACAGAAGTTTCCCCCTCTCTCTGCTGTGTGTGCCTTCTCTTTTCCCTTTTGGTTTCTCAGGTTTAATTACTCAACTTAAATTTGTCTTGACTTGGCTTCTGGGATGGCCCTAACCCTGTGATGGAACACTGAGAATCCAGTCACATTCAGATCAAGAGCCACAGGCTTGTCTTTCTAATTCAGCATCACGTCAGTCTTATTGGTTTTAAGTTAAGTAATTTTGGTTCCCTTGATTTTTCTTTTAACATACCATGGCTTAATTGTGTAACTCAAAACATTGCATGCACATCACCTCTGCATAACATTTTTATTACATATTGCTCATGAAGTTGCTGTCAAACATTGCACTAGATTTGGCTGGGGGGGGACGGGGCAACACTCTCTCTCTACCTTTTCAGATTTCTCTTGATTCAGCTTAAATCACAACTGAGCCAGGGCGACTAACGGCCACAGGGACTCGTGGGAGGATTCGTGACTCGGGTCAGCCAGCTTCTAGTGTAAAATCCCATGTCTTCTTGAATTGAGCATCGGTGATGGAGAGTAGCTTGCTGTGATTTATACTGTACATTGATTTTGGTAAATGACGGCCATGTTGATGCATAAAATGTTACATAGATGAGCAGTTTGAATGGGATGAGTATTGGATTTGTGGATGGGTGGGGGGATGGGGAGACATAAATTGTCCCGTTTTTTTTCTTCCCCCTCCATTACAGCTACATTTAGGTACTTGCAAGCAGACATCGACTGCCATCTTATTTCACCTTGATTCTGGAGGAGTGTCACTGATAAGTCAAATGTACATTTTGGATAAGAACATTCAATATACAGTATATACGTACATATGCATTTAATGTACTGGTATCATGAATTTGTTAACTGAAAACTTGTGAATTCAGTAGAATGAGAAGCAATACAATTATGGGGATTTGCTGGGGATTGGGGAAACCAGTTGTCTCTTTTCCTCTAGTTTCAGCCTCGGGACCAAGCTCAATGCCTAAGGTGGTGACAGCCAGGATAGTATAGCAGCCAGGTGTCTAGGGGTTTTCTTTTCCTGGGGGAACAAGCTCTTGGGTTCTGTTCCTCCAGGTTTTGCTTTTAGCCCTTAAAAAAATAACTCGACAAAAAAAGCAAAAGACTCCGGTGGTGGCACTCCTGACCTGCTCAGGACGGGGTTCAATTCCCTGCGGCGTCTTGCTTTCATTTTGTTGGAAACCAGGGTTAGCTGTTTGTATTGGGCTTGGGGGAGACCTAAATTGTCCCCTGTTTAATTTCCATTAGAGCTACAAAGTTAACCACTTAGCTAGAATCAACTGCAAGCTCATTTCACCTGATATGGATGATTGTCACTGATAAGTGAAACGTATACATTTTGTATCAGAATATTAATTATTGTCTTTACGAACTGTTATAGAGCATCGCAGTCCCACCCCATGGCAATAAATAAACTAATTTATGTTCGGCCAAAAAAAATGGTGTTTATTGTCATTTGTCAGGAGAGTATCCATTTATCAGCTTCAATTTTATATTGTTCCAGTTCCAAATATCATCACTTCCACTTGTTTATCCTGTATTGAGTGCTCTCTCTTGATTGGGTGAAATGGGTATCTTGACCTGAAAATGTATGTTATGTTTATTAAAGAGAAGAGGGACACATAGACCTGTGTTACTAAACAAACACCCTGCCTATAACAATGATTACTGTAGTAGAATATACTGTAGTTATTTAACACTTATTTTAACAAAGGACTCACATACCAATACCATACTGTTGACTCGAAGTGTTAACCATACAAGTGTCCATTTGGTGTCCTTGAAATGTAAATGTTTGAGAATCATTGTTATACCCTCTCTTAATGGATTCTTATATGAATGTCATAATCCGATAGGATTATATATTGGAACACTGGAAAATCCTATGTATACTGTGAATTAATAGGCAAATGAGTCATTTGTAGATTTGTTCCATAGATAAGCAGTTTGAATGGGATAGGGATACGTATTGGCTTGTAGGGAGAGACATACATTGTCCCACTTTTCTTTCCATTACAACCACAAAGTTAGCTATAGTACTTGCAAGCCAACCTGGACTCGACTACCAGCACATTTTACCCTCTCTGAATCTGGATGAGTCACTGGCACTGTTAACTATGTCAAACATATACATTTTATCTTAGAGAAGGCTTCAGTGCTACAAAACTGAAAATGTAATTAAAATGCTGTTAATGGGTAAAATCAAGTTGTTTGTAAATATGTTACAATTTGTATTATTAAAGGACCGCTTCACCACTTTTCAACCTATCTTCATATAATTGGTCCTCGCTAATAATCATGAAAAAATGGCGCAATTTCTTTCTACTCAGTCTGTGTCTCATAGGAGGGCTGTGGGCAGTTTAGAAACCGTCTTCCAGTGACATCATCGATGGGGAATACAAGCTAATAGAAACTGCAGGCTTTCTAGTCCTGAAAAGTTGCAATGCGAAAATGGAAGCCATCGTTCTCACGATGATGAAAATCTAAACATTTTTGTAAAAAGATCTTGTTTAAAAAAGAATCTGCCTAATGATGATGTCACTGGAAGACAGTTTCTAAACTGCCCACAGCCCTCCTATGAGACACAGACTGAGTAGGAAAATAATCGTGCCATTTTATCATGGTTATTAGTGAGGACCTATTATATGAAGATAGGTTGAAAAGTGGTGAAGTGGTCCTTTAAACAGTTTTCAAAAATGATGTATGCTTATTTATTATCAAAAAATGTGTGACCCTTTGTATTATCTGCATGTGAAAATAGACCATTGATGTAAATTCCACAATTGTCATCTTCTGATAAAAGTGCAATCTGAATAGTGTAGGCAGCCGCCTACCAGGTTAACAGCTGTTTTTTTCACTGTCCATGATGACAAGACAGATCGGCTTCAGTGAATAAGGGCGATTATACTTTTATTGCGTCTTTTTGTCACTGGAGATGTTACTTTAACATATTTCTTCCATTCCATTCGGAAAAAGCTCTGAAATGTAATATAAATTCGAAAGCATAATGATCCTACCTGGAGGGGATCGTGGAGGTGAAAGGAACACTGTCTCCCCCCCCCCCCCCCCCTCTCACAGTGAGCTGTGGCGTTCCACAATAAAGCATACTAGGGGCTTTACGTTCCTAATGTAAGTGACATGACATCAGCTTGTGACTGCAACTTGTTGCTGTTCGCAGATGACTCAGCACTGGTCTCGGACAGAAACAAACTGCAGGTTGAAAAGGCCCTCAGCTCTTGGTACCACAGCACCTCTCAAAGGCCCTTAAAACAAGGCTCCAGACATCCCAAAACAAACTGGTCAGGCAGCCTACTACTGGGCCTCACCCCCCGAACCCACCTCACCCCTGCCCACTTTGACAGGCTGGAATGGCTTAAGGTTGACGACAGAGTACAGCATCTTGCAATGGGTCTGGTCCACAAGATTCGATACCCATGTACATGAAGTCCACACCCACAACACCAGAGGGAGTTCAACAAACCATGTGCAACCCAGATTCGGCACAAACAAGGGACTAAATAAATTTCGCTCCTATGCCACAAAAATGTGGAACGCCATACCAACTGTCATTAAGACATGTGAATCCCTCCTTCAAAACCGCTCTCAAAGGGCACCTACAAGACCCAATTGTATTAGGATGTATTAGGATGTTAATATTCATTCATCAGCCAACACTCCCCACTGACAGGTACTACCCCCCCCCCCCTTCCAGAGAGGACGTATAGGGCCTTAGTCCTACTCCTCCTCCCAGCCAACACTCCCCACTGACATGTTGTCTGGGGGGTCATATTTTGACAGGAGGAATTGCCTGTCATAATAACCCCCCTGTATTAGGATGTATTAAGATGTTGATTTTCATTCATCAGCCAACACTCCCAACTGACAGGTAGTTAGTACCCCCCCCCCCCTTTTGATGTACATCAAAAGGGCATGTGAACTCAAACCCACAATTCAACATTTTGGTTTTAAGATGTTGATATTCATTGTGTATTCATCCTTAGGAACCCAAATCACACCTTGGAAAGCATGAGTGTCTATTTCAAACAAAGTGTTTTTTGACTGGGGGGTCATATTTTGACAGGAGGAATTGCCTGTCATAATTTGACCCTCCTGTATTAGTATGTTGATTGATTGAAACCTTTATTTATTCTCGAAAGAGCAATTGAGGTTCTCCCTCATTTTCAATGCTGACGAGATTACATTACATACATTATATAAAACAATTTAAAGACATGCAGGTTATATACACCAAACAAATCTTCATGTAAGGCAAAGACATATGATTGCGAACGCAGTGAGCCACTTACTATGACAGCAAGGGCTGAATGTCTGTGTGTGTGTGTGTGTGTCACGCTGTTACACCACCGGCCCGCCACCAGAGGGCGGAGCTGTAGCACACACACACACACACACACACACACACACACACACACACACACACACAGGGCGCAGCTGTAGCACACACACACACACACACACACACACACACACAACCACACACACACGAGCTGCGTTCGCTTCCCGCGTTTGCGCGTCTTACTTGTATAGACAATGAGACAAACATAAATTAAAAACAGTTACATATTGAGGTAGGGAGGTTCAGAAGCAGGTTGTTAAATTGACCATAGGATATTGGCTATTGGGGTATTAATTTTCAATGTTTGCTGTAAAGTGTTCCATGTGGTTGGGGCATCGAAGCAAAAGGCTGACTTTCCTAGTTCGGATTGTATGGATGGGACCTCTAGTTTAAGCCATTCACTTGATATTCATTCATCAGCCAACACTCCCCACTGACAGGTAGTACCCCCCCCCCCCCCCCCCCCCCAGAGAGGACGTATAGGGCCTTAGTCGTCCTACTCCTCCTCCCAGCCAACACTCCCCCCCCCCCCCATAAATTTTCTTTGTGTGATGACATGAAAATGGTTTACTCTATGGTTTACTTACTGTATCAGAAATTCAGAATCAGTAGCGGAACTAAAGTCCGCTCAAAAGTTTTAGACGGAATATTGTCAAGTGTGCACTGTGCACCAGTAGCTAGCTTCCTACGGCTGCTCTGCGCTTGGGGGTATTCTTCGCTTTCCTACAGTGTATGTGTGCTTGATGCTGTGTGGAGGAAAGATATGTGGTCCTTTTTTGCTAGGGATCCAGTCAAAGACTTTAATTATGAAATTCTGCCAGACACAGAAGAGTCGTCTGGAATATGGACACTTCATCGAGGGAAGCGAAAGGTAAACCCAGAGCACAAGGCCGACACACACATAGTTAATATTGTCAACAAGCTAAACCCTGTTTACACCAAAATGAGTCAGCTGTCGAGTTATGTATTACCCAGAGCCTTAGATAGATGGCTCTGGTATTACCCATGTTCCACACGTCAGTTTTGGGTTGTTGTTACTGTCCGTTTATAAATGTACGATGTAAAGCGTTGTCCGGTTTTCCACACACAAAAGGCTGAAAATGTCATTTGAATTTTGATATCAAGTGTAGATATTTTGTCGTCACATAATTCGACAGGTCACCCATTTCGGTATAACACACGGAACTAGCTAGCTTCGTGTTCGTGGCATAGGCCTTTTGGTTTTTGACTATTAGCTAGTTTTATCCAGCTGTTGGGACGTGGCAACTGACTTGTTTATTCAGCAGACATGTCAGCCTCTCCCTCATCCATTCTGTCGATGTATTGTCAACGTTCATCACATGATATTTGCCTGACTATTTGCCTTCCTGACGATAGTCATGGCTTCATGTTTACGCTGGGAGACGCGTTCTTCGATCTCGCCACGTCACCCAGCTGTAGCTAAATTAACAACATTAACAATTGCGACGTAATAACAAACACTAACTAGAATGTCAACAAGATAATCTTGTACCCAATTCACGCGTAATTGTCATATCACTATACTGTAATAATTGTTGGGGGGCCTTGGGGCGTCATCAAGTTGAAGTTTTTGTCTGTCTGGTCACTGGACAGATGTGTCCAAATTATTATTATGGAGACAATCCCAAAGTTTGGGACCCAAACGCTCCATGTTGGTGCGTATCTGTGCTCTTTGCTGACGTCATAGATGACTGACGTCATAGACTTTGTGCCTGTTTCACATGCACAGCATTACTTTGGGCAGCGGTGGCCGAATGGTTTGCGGAGCGGTCTTGATATCGGAAGGTCGCTAGTTCGTATCCCCGGACCGGCACGTTAAAATTACCACCGCTGAAGTGCCCTTGAGCAAGGCATTGAACCCCTACCATGAAATGTTCTATGAGCAGGGCCTGGCTGTAAACAATTTCTTGAGCTTAGTCCAGTTACATACATAACATAGTAACTTTGCTTTGCTTACTGATATCATAAGCAACCATCCTTTAACACTAGTCAGGATTCTACGAAGAGCTGAATAGAAGCCTGGACAAAAGTGACAGTCCAAGATTCAGTCATATAATCCTAGAGGCTATAGTTGCAGTGATAGCCAAGCAAGCGCTTGGCTGGGGAGTTATAGCTTATTTAGTTTGTGCATTTCATCCTGAATATATTATTTCCGGTAATCTAAGCTCTTTCTGTGCCCTGATCTGGAATCTGTTAAGTTGATATTTACTGACTCACAACTTCACAAGCCATGAAAAATGCTTAAAGCACATACAATCACATTCAGAGGTTCTTTTCAAATATTTTTACTAGACAAACGGAGAGCCGGTGTCTGTGTTCGTATACGACGTGGCCCAAGGAACAGAACAGCAGACACAGCTAGCCAAGGCAGCATTCAAACGCATGAAGACCCTCCGGCACCCTAACATTCTGGCCTATGTTGATGGATTGGATGTGAGTATGGGATCATCTTTACAATATGCACTCAGTCAGTACCACTATCTGAAATGTTGAAACCCTGGAAATGTATAGTTGCTTACTGTACTAATTTATTTTGGAAAGAGTCTAGTAAATATTTCGGTAGTAAGGGGCAAAATTATTTGATTTAAAGTAACCACAGTGCTTTCAGTTTTACTTTACTTTTTATTTGTATATTGCCCTGCAGATGGAGGTGAGTATGATTTTGGTTATTGTCGTGTGTGTAAATCGGATTAATACTAGCTAGTACTGTAACGCTAGTAATTGTGTAGCCTCCTCCTAGATATAGTAGTAATTTCATCAGAGGATTGTAACCTTGTCATGGAGGATGACAAGGTTGCAACCTCTCTACCTAAGCTATTGGTTCCCAACATGGGGTCCAGGGACCCCCAGGAGTCCTTGAGGGGGGTTCCAGTTGATTGTAGGGAACCAAATAGACTCATATGGGTCCGTAACTGAGGTAAATTAACACTGATGGTTTTACACTTTACATTGGAGTCCCAATTGAATTGGGGTCCATGGCCTAATGCATATCAAACTGGGGGACCTTGAAATAAAAGGCCCGGTCACTAACACATTATATACATTGACAAAATAATCTCCTCTCCCGTAAAACCCACATTTATCACGTAGTCCTGATACAAATTCTAAACGGGAAGGGATGGTAATGGAGGGTATGCGCGTGACATCATCATCATCATACCCAAAAGTTATGCGGGAACGCCTACTGAGTGGCAAAAACTACTTTCTGGCCTTGACAGTCCATACATCAAACAGAAAAGTACTATCTGATTGCATTAAAACAACGTTAAACTGACTTTGCCACTCACTTTGCCACTCCGATTTGCCACTCACTTTATGCAGGCGCATACCCTCTATAGCTAGCATATGTTCAAAACATCTAGGTGTACAAGGCCCCACCCAAACTGTTTCACCAAGGATGGTTGAGGGCAAGCAAATTACCCCAGTTAGCTATAATGGACCAGTGTTTAATTGAATAACCTTTAATATAGTTTATTTTACTGTAGACAGAGAAGAGCCTCTATTTGGTGACTGAGCAGGTCACCCCTCTGGCCAGCCACCTGAAGGCAGAGAAGGGGGGTTCTGGGGATCTGGAGGTGTCCTGGGGACTGCACCAGATTGTGGTAAGCAGAGGCTTCATGCACAGCAACCATTGTATGTTTAGTTTCTGTCATCTTCATGTCTTATTTCTCTCTCTTCTGTTTATTTCTGTAGCCCCTCTCTTTCTCTCCCTATTAAGCAATTGCCCTGCCTCCCACTCCAAACAAAACTGAATCCATTGCAACTCCACTATCCAATCTATTCGCTCACTTATTGCTGATGTCTGTGTATGATGTGCACGTTGTATTTCAAATACACAATCCCATGTCCTGACCACTCACCCCTGTTCTTCTGTGTGCACCTGCAGAAAGCGCTGAGCTTCCTAATAAATGACTGCCACCTGCTCCACAACAACCTGGGCATGTGTGCTGTTTTTGTGGACCGGGCAGGTGAGTGGAAGCTTGGTGCCCTTGACCACGTGTCCCCGGAGCAAGGGGACCCCAGCGGGGCCTCATTACCACCCCCTAAAGCAGTGTATCCTGACATGGAGAGATATGACCCGCCAGAGACTCCATGTCCAAACAGCAACACTGGAGAGAAATGGTGAGAGAGTGAGAGTAAAAAAGGATGTGGTTAGGAGAGGGATTAGATTAGATTAGAGAGTGTGAGAAAAAGGAATTCAATGAGGGAGATGCATTTGAGAGGAATTGGGATACTGACAATCGAGTACGAATTATTTTTTACAGATTGATATGCTCATCAACTAGGGAAATACTTGCCATACTATAGTTGTTAATGTACATGTGTTAAGAAGATGCTATAAACCCATTAGACTCTATTGCTATCAGTCTTCCCATGCAATTTAATTTGTGTGTGTGTGTGTTTGTGTTCCAGGGCAGGGGAGGTGTGGCGGCTGGGCTGCCTGATTTGGGAAGTTTTCAACGGGCCACTCCCTCGTGCATCCTCTTTACGCTCTTTGGGAAAGGTATCACGGATCGGGATGCTTAACTGCTTTACACATAGGGCCTCCTAGGCTATTGTTGCCCACATTGAATAAAGCACCTCATGCAATTTAGAAATTAAAATATGTATTTTACTTTAATTTTCTGGCATTATCTATTACCCTCAAATGGACCTTTTAATTTACAGGTTATTTTGGTTCCATTTTTAGCCTACAGAGTATCCCATATGATTTTAAGATCTGGCGACCGACCTTATGATCTGGCGACCGCCGTGGAGGTCGGTTCGTTTGGACTTCGCCCTTGCTGATTTATCCCTGGGCCTGGGCCATTAGAGTTGCCATTAGAACTAATTGTGATTATGCTGGCTGTTTGTGTATATTTAAATAGCTAAATGCTTTAATTACAAACAAAATGGTCCTACTCCTATCAACTTTCATTTAGCACAACTGCTTAGGATTTGTGCGACTAGCAGAAAACATTGTGGTAATGAGTTGAGTACATGTGAACGGTACTGTTGTTGACTCTTTGTCCTCAGATCCCCAAAGTCCTGGTTCCCCATTACTGTGAGCTGGTGGGGGCCAACCCACGGGCTCGACCCAACCCGGCCCGCTTCCTCCAGAACTGCAGGGCCGCCGGTGGCTTTCTCAGTAACAGCTTTGTGGAGAGCAACCTTTTCCTGGAGGAGATTCAGGTCTGACTACACACACACACACACACACACACACACACACACACACACACACACACACACACACACACACACACACACACACACACACACACACACACACACACACACACACACACACACACACACACACACACAGTGTTCTGAATCAACTGCAGTTGTTTTTTCTCTTTTGGACTTTTCTTTTTTGCAACTTATTGTTTTTATTGTCATTGCCGGGGTAAACAATACATTTTATACACAAGCACAGCATATCATCATTAGGTTCTCAATACAAAATTCACATTGTCTCCCCAAAGAGACAGCAGCAACATTAAAAGAAACACATTTGAAAAATAAATAACTTTGAATTGTTCTTCTTAATTGCATTTGCTCAGCGTTTGTATTGGACTAATAGTCCTCTGATGATATGGTTGTGGATATATTATTTTACTTAAAAACGACAGCCAGCTAAACACAACTTTGTGCGTGTGTGTGTTCAGATTAAGGACCCAGCAGAGAAGCAGCAATTCTTTCAGGATCTGAGTGAAAACCTGGACTCTTTCCCAGAGGATTTCTGCAAACACAAGGTGCTGCCCCAGCTGCTCACTGCTTTTGAATTTGGCAATGCTGGTGCTGTTGTCCTCACACCTCTTTTCAAGGTAACTACTCAATTTGATTCATTTATAACATTTTAAATTAATAATTTCATGACCAGGTGCCAATATCACAGACACAGTCGGTATGCTTCAGAGTTCAGACCAGGATACCCGACTTTGTCCATCCTGATGAAGGTCTAGGGATTATTTTCTTGTATCACAGATTTCGATTTTCTGTTTTCTACCTCTGTCCCTGTCCCTGTTTCTCTCTGGCTGCCAGGTGGGGAAATTCCTGTCGGCAGATGAGTACCAACAGAAGATCATTCCTGTTATCGTTAAGATGTTCTCCTCTACCGACCGAGCCATGAGGATACGACTGCTGCAACAGGTACTTGGGACAGGGTTGCATAGGGCACGCGTGTTGTGATTGATCATTCACGATGTTACCAAGATGTTAACAGTTTAAAGGCCCATGACGTAAATTACCGTCAAGTTCAAGTGCACGGTCATGTGCCCGAGACACAGAGATTGATTAATCTCCGTCAAATTAGTGATATGAAAACGGATCGCATCGCTCCACAGCCTAGATGCACTTGTTGCGCAATCCTCGGTGTTGCACAACAGTGACACGCCATCGAAAATCTTAAAACATTAATAACTCACAATCTAAATCATCCCGCCTAATTATAAAAAAAACTTAGGTCAGGATTTAGAAGGCGCTTTTTAGAATCGGCCTCTGGTAAATGACTTAAACCCTATACTTTCTCGCTTTCAGATGGAACAGTTCATTCAATATTTGAATGAGGCAGCAGTGAACTCTCAGATATTCCCTCACGTCGTCCATGGCTTCACAGACACCAACCCTGCCATCAGAGAACAGACTGTAAAGGTACAGTAGTATACTGTGCACTCACTCACTCACTCACTCATGGATCCCGGGACCCAGGGGTGGTCTTTTAGATCAGAGGTTCCCAACCACTGGTACACAGAGCGGTGCCGGTCCGCAGGACATGTCCCACCGGTACACGAGAAGGGAATCCCACGTTTGCACAAGTCTGTGTTACTTCCGTGTTGCGTAGCATAACAGTGACGTCACTGTCGATTCCTTGGTATCTTTACCGTTCACATGTTGTGAACATTGAGTGTTCTGAATGTGTTCAGAGCAGCAGCAGCGTAACAACAACAAGCTGTAGCCTATTTTGTCACGCTCGCACTAATGGAACAAAAATCTTATTTCATTTCAAAACCTTCAATTATCAGAAGATGATGTGACCCTGGTAAAGTACGCACTCTGCATGTTTAACTAAGGTTTTTTACAGGTCATTTCTGAAAAAGGCGTAGGCCTAGCCTTTTTTTGAAATCCTACTATCCTTAATAATAAAACGCCTTTTAGGTCAATGATATAATAATATAGCAGCGGGTAGGCTACTTAGGCCAGTCAACTGTCTTCTGTGAGTTTGGTATGATTATGCGTGAGGCGCTGGCATTTGCTGCCACTACTTATTTACTTTCTTCATGCTCATGATTAATGCCATGTTTTTATTAGGAGAACTGGTCTGTTTTTAATGTTAAAATGTGTATTTCTCGTTCTCATCTTCTGTCCGATCCACCCCAATGCTGTTGCTCTCTACTCTCTTCCATCCTGCAGTCCATGCTGCTGTTGGCCCCCAAGCTGAATGAGAGCAACCTGAACCAGGAGTTGATGCGTCACTTTGCCAGGCTGCAGGCCAAAGATGAGCAGGGTCCCATTCGCTGCAACACCACCGTCTGTCTCGGAAAGATTGCACCCTACCTCAATGCTGGGGTAAAGCCCACGAAAATACACTGAAAAACTGTCATTCATGAGCAGGCTGCTTTAGACTACTTTCCTTCTACTCTTTTATTATTTTTTTCTTCTCCTTTTGAGGAGCAACTTAGAGTTGTGGGGTGTTGGGGTGTGTTATTAATTAATCTGTTTACTGACAGAATAGGTCCCCCATATTTCTAAACCTATAGAAGGGACAAGAGAGGATGTTTATGTTCTGCCCTCTGAACAGGATGCATATGCCTTTGTAACCAAATGCTAGCTTTATCAAATGTAGCCCTTCATTGATTCCATTGATTCTCTGAGGGAAGTTCTGTTTCAGTTTCACCCAGCTCCTAACCTTTTCTTTTATCCATTTTCCTTCTACTCTGTCACTTGTTAGACCAGACAGCGTGTGCTGATTTCAGCCTTCTCACGGGCCACCAAGGACCCGTTTCCAGCCTCGCGCTCTGCTGGTGTGCTGGGATTTGCTGCCACACACAACTACTACAGCGTATCAGAGAGCGCCAGGCGCATCTTGCCCACCCTTTGCGCCATCACCATCGACCCTGATAAGAACGTCAGGGAACAGGTGAGACATTGTGGTGGATTACCTTTCAGAGTGTGACACGTTGCTGAAGTCCGGACAGCCAGCAACAGCACCATTCACATGTACTCCTTTTATTAACTTGTGACATTCTCACGAGGACAATTTGCTTCCTTTATACTAGTGTCTTGGTTTGGATTGAATGGATATGTACCATCAGTTTTTCATAATTGGCTTTTTTTCCACAATAATCTTGAATGTACATCGATAAGCGCTTTTGTAGGAAGAAATACATGGCAAAACACACCATGACAAATGAAACTGTAGGTAACATTTCGTGTTCACCTTGTGAGACAGCGTCACATGTTGATCACTGGATTTCAGACACCACCTTCAATCTAAAACTAGGAGGCTGAGTATAACATTAATTGTCAAAAGATAATAGTGGCTGGGCATCATCTGTTGGTGACACAAACTGCAGGTGCTACAGTCACCTAGCAGACTCTTAACAATGGCAAGAAGTACAGAGTATCAAAGGCTTTGTTTGATTTAAAGCTGCAATCCATGTGTTTTATGTCCTCTCATGATATACAGTAGTGATACAGATTGGAATCTGGACCGGGTGTCCCATGTGGGAGACAAAACATCATCTGTTATGAACTTTTATTGGAGGTGTCAATTGGATTCCTCTCACTTTCTGTTCTCCCTCATCAGGCTTTCAAAGCAATTAGGAGTTTCTTGTCCAAGTTGGAAACGGTATCGGAAGACCCAGCCATGCTGGCTGAGATAGGTATGTATTGTATAGATGGCTCTTGTTTGATATTCAAGACATTCACACCTGTACTTCGGTAGACTTGATGCAATTGGGCGGATAAGTTGCATCATTCTTGCATATTTAATTTGCTGTGTTTGCCTTCACACTGCGCTGTCCTCTGCAGCAATTAGAAACGCAGCAGGGAACTTTATCAATGTGTTCAATTCATAAACTACACAGTGAAATCTATGGTGTTAAAAAATTATACTTCGAGTAATAGTTAGGATGTAAAATTAGGGTAACGTGGATGGAGTGTGTTGGGGTCTCTGGGATCTCTGGGACTAGACGTCTCTCTCTATCTCACGCGTGCACACACATTGTGTATATTCAGTCCGTTTACGACGGACTGAATATTCTGTACACTACAGTGTTTTTATATTTCCTTAATCAATTGATTACCTCAGTCATATTTCAATCAGGGCTTCAGTCTCCTTATTTGCCCACGTCTATCCACGGTAACGGGACATCTTTGCGCTGCGTAAAATATGCCTTCTCTGTCTCCAACTGTGTTTACTCTTTACTCCTCATTCATCCGCCACGTTATTTGCTTCATTTCCTTTATTTGCTGCGGATTACATTCACACCTGTAGTGAATCGAGGTCAGGTGCGATTGAATGCGAAACTCTCGTATTTTGGGCGAAGTAGAATGCGGTTCTTTGTTGCTGATCAGGATTCGAATGAGCCTTCACACCTGCCAAACGAAGCGCACCTTCTGATAATAGTACGCAGCAGGATTCGTTCGCAGCAGGATCGCAGTAAAGCATGCTGGTGTGTATGCGACATACTGTATGAAAATCAACTTGCAATACATACTTGAGATTCGTAATCACACTCTTAAGTAGCATTACATGGTTGTTTTTTGGTCAAAGTTATGTTATCATTACACTTCATGCAACGGATTGAAGTCCAGCTTCTGTCATGGTGTTCATTTTCAAATACAAATGTCCATGACTTATTAACGGTGCGATGATGTTTAGCCTGACTCAGTTATTCAGATACGTTTCTGTGTCTCTGTAGAAAAGGATGTCCTGTCTTCGACTCAGCCTGTGGGTGCGTCTTCAAGCTGGGCAGGCTGGGCAGTGACTGGCGTGTCGTCACTGACCTCCAAGCTGATTCGCAACACACCAGGAACAGAGGGAGGCACAACAGCAGAACCCAGTGAGCCGGTCCCTGGCTCCGACCCTACTTCACCTGCTGAAGGAGCACCGGTCCCTGGTTTGGAGAAGGGCTGCACCAATATTGGTACGGAGTAATGCTGTCCTCATACCAGTCTAAATTAGCTTATGTCTCAATTTAGCACCAGATCATTTTCACAGTAATAATGTACATCACCTTGCATTTACAAATGCATACACATTATCAACCAGATCTTTATCTCCTCTTTGGTTTTCTAACTTTATGCATTTTAACCCTCACAGATTCTGTAGTCAAAACACCACAGGCCCCTCACCGCACTGCCTCTGATGCACCCGAACAATCCCATACTGTAGAAGAGACGGAGAAGAAAAGTGAAGGAATAGGAGACCGCTGGGACGATGAGGAAGACTGGGGAAGCTTGGAGGTAGGACACAGGATCTGAGCATTGCTTTTGATCAGTGGCTCTCAACCTTTATTGCAAGTTGGCCCCTCAAAAATTGGCACATTTTTAACTCTTTCAGCACCACCTGGTGGTCACCAGTTTAGGCTTTGGTTGCCAATTCGCCCATTATAAAATAATTAAGAAATTGTAATTCTATTATGCATGTAATGTGCATGTCATCACCTGTACAACAGATTAGAGGAATTTTCAAAATATGGATTTAAAAAAGAAGAAGATAATACAAGGGAGCACGTCTTGTCGCCCGTGGCATCCGGTCCATAATTGGCAATAAAACGTCTTGTCGTTTATGGCTCTTAATTTAATATAAAAAAATAAGTAAAAACATTTCATTATATATTTTCTTTTAAGACTTTTTCCTTTAATAATTCGTTTTCATTGTGATATAATAGGAACTTAAAGTATACTATGTAGTTCCATTGAGCCAAGCCACAACATAATTGCTTGATCATTATCATCATCAAAATAAGCATTCTATGAAACTGCATGCCACTCAAACTCTTAACACCACACAGACCACTTGCTTAACAAGTAAGGTCAACTGGGTGGGCCATGCTCCAGAAAAGGTTGAGAATTTAATTTATCCAAAACTGTTCACCAAGGAACCAGAGAAGGCTCATGCAGAACCAGATGATTGGAATACTGATTGGTCAGGAGGAGCGGCGTCATCAAGAAAGAAGGTCAATGATAGAGGAGTATGTTTAAATTCTTCAATGTGTGATTTAGATTTTCTATCCTTTATTGAAACTACTGTATTTGGGATGCACCACTAGTGGATTTGTTCTTGAACCAATATTAGACTACATACTGTAATATTCCACAATACTGAATTCCACAATACTGAATTCTGAAGTAAAGAGCTGCCAGCAATGTGATAAAACTATAGAATTATTATCAGAAGTTAAAGCAAAGTGTCATGAATCAGATTGCAACAAAAGTACCATACTTTAAACTTAAAATACAATTGTTATTGGTGCATCCTCCATACACATAGCTGCCTAATGTTAATTACAATACTCTATCAACTCCAGGCTGCCCGGGTGTCCGCTGATGCAGTGAAAAAGCAGAGCTCTGATTGGAGTAGCTCAGGTTGGGATGCAGATGACAGCTGGTCCAATGAGAAAGAGGGCCAGGGACAGAGTTCAGCAGGCGAGGAAGGCTGGGGCAATGACTGGGGGGAAGAGGAGACGGACACGGCCACAGCCACGGCCACGGCTACGAACACAACCACAACAAATAAGGATGTCCCTTTGCCAGAGGGCGTGCGTCTAGCTAGCGAATACGACTGGGACAGCACTAGCACATCCAAATCAGCCAGTCAGAATGACCTGTTCGCCAATATATCCCAGAGAAGCACACCCACTGCCACCACCACGGTGAGATTGTAAAGAATGAAGATGAGTGTGAACGATGCAAGAATTGGTCTAGAGAGGAAGGAGATTACAAGGAGAATCAAGCTTGATGGAATATGGGAGAAATGGAAGGAGGTAGATGTATAGAAAATTGGGAGAAATGAAAGGCTGAGGAAGAAGGGGTAGATGAAAAAGATAATGGAAATTTAGAGTTTACATATGATAGTACATGCATAAAATTTCCTTAATTATTATATCTGATTTCAGTATTTATTTATGACGTATCTTCTCTATTATTAAGGTTATTGTAGCGGCCAATTTGTATTAGTGGTGGGGAGGGGGGCGGGGCATTTCCGGGGGTCCCCAGCCAAAAACGTTGAGAACCCCTGGTCTATACTTGGGTAGCTCTGAACATGAATAAAAAGTAAAGTAAAATACAGTTGTGATTGGTCAGTCTGAAGAATCAGGTGACAGCTTCCCGTTAAATTACAAACTCTTAACATTCAAAGATGGAAGGAATGGAAAGAAGGAAGCAGGGTGTGTGTAAAGGATAGAAAAATGTATAATAAACTTTTGATTTGAAAAGTGCTATATAAAGAGTTTTAGATATCAAGACTTTTAACAGAAATGGAGTAATGTGTTTGTGCGTGTCTTTGTTCTTGCTGTAAGGCTGGAGAAGGTTGGGGCTCAGAAGCAACAGGAGAGTGGGGTGCTGAGGAGAGCTGGGAATCAGTGGATGGAAACCAGGGTAAGACTTAAAATTATCACCGTGCTCTCATCAGGAACTCACAGTCCTGAGTTGCAGTTAGATGGTCCAAGTCACACTTAAGGAGGTCCCTTCCTTCAAGCTAAACGGGGTACTCTCGGAACGGTGGTTGTTCCGTGTTCTAGCCTAAGCCGTAGTGTTAGTGTTACAAAGGTAATTGGAAGGCTCGCCCACAGTTTTGGAGCAGACCACTCACCCAAGCCAAGGTCCAGTCGCCCCGAACGAGCAGAACCCTCACCCCCAACAACGATGGTCCGCTCGCCACGCCGTTGCGGAACGCTCGCCTAGAACACTCGCCCCGCAAATTCATATGGTTGTGCACACAACCACAAATGTTAAAATGTGTCCCCTGAACAATGCCAGGAGAGTGCTTTCATATGGGAGTGAGTCATTAACCACTTGGGGCGACCATTTGGGGGGTCGCCGGATCTGCTCCGGGGCAACAAGTGTTTTGGGCGAGCGGTTTGGTATTCGTTATAAAGATCCAGTGTTAAACCTCAAGGCTTTGACGAAGGCTAAGACGATCAAGGCTGACAGTATGTAACTGGGGCAAAACAAACCATCCCCTTTTACCCAGTTTAAAAAGTCCTCTGTTATGTTTTGATTGAAAAATCCAGTCATCACTACTGATTCAGGGCCTGGCCTTGTTCAATTTCAAGTGCCTCTCCTGAATCGGTACAGTGGTCACCTGGGTGTAGGGCTCTCACGATTATGAAATTGTACTTTTTCACTGAAACACAATTAAATCGTTAATTGCAGTCATTTCAGTCATTGAACATTATGAATAGAAATTCATGTCTGTTTGGCTTTTAGGCGTTGTAAACAAAAGTTGCCCAGGCAATTACTTTATACTTAAAATAAACATTAAAACTTGTGTCCTCAATCTACTTGGTCTGTGTCTCATAGGAGACATAATGTCCCTTTGCTTCTTTTTGACATACACACTTGCAACAGAGCAATCTCACATACATTAAAGAGTTGAATGTAACATTAAAGAGTTGAATGTAACGTATTGAAGCATTGTTTTTACATATTGCAAAAATATTCCACAGGTAATTTATGTGAATGTCACAGTTAACATTCTGCCTTCCTGTCTTGTTTGTCCACCAGGTCTGAGCAAGGCGGAGGTCTCCAAGAAGAAACGAGAGGAGAGGAGGAAAGAACTGGAGGTCAAGCGGGCAGAACGCAAGGCTGCCAAAGGTCCTCTCAAATTGGGTGTGCGCAAACTAGACTGACCGGAACAGGAGGCTTAAAAGAAATGGGGCAGGGAGCAAAGAACATTGAGTGCAATGACTGGACACTGACTCCCGCAGGAATGGAGGTATGATAGGTATGGAAAGTTCAACATTCCATGAACAATGAAAGAAAAGGAGATCATGTAAAGGTGGCAGTAGCCTGAGCTAACGTGTTAGGTTTCTGGTCTAGAGGGGCGAGTCGCGGCTGAGATTTGCGCACGCCCTGATTGGATCTCATCGATCTGTCCGTCACCCCCGGCCCCTCCTCTCCCCCCTAGTGCAGCGCTACGTCACATCATTTGGAGCGACGCCCACCCGGAAGGGTTGACTCCCACTTTTAGACCAGAGCGGCCAATGCGTTCCTCCAGGCTTTCAATTTTTGCACCAACAAAAATGAAAGCCTGGTACCGAGGCTAAGGTGGCAGGTGATGCTAATGATGCTGTGAACCTGCGTGCAGTCACTACCATGGAAGCTGCTCGCTGGTTGATCAGAGGAGAATGAAACGGTTGCTCTGCTTTCTGATTCTCTTCATATCATTGGGAGGACAGATGGGACGTAACCAATCTCTGCTCTTGGCCTGGTTTTTATCCAAGCAGTGTATTCAGTTCAATAGTGTGGATGGAGTTTGTCAAGTTGGAGATCACTGGCTCTATTCTTACTAAATAAAATGTTGAAAAGAAAAGGCAGACACAGAAAAGCATAGAATGAAAGATTAGATGGAAAACGGCACTACACTTCTGGCAGCAGAGGCACGAGTTGATCACTCAGACTATTGGAGGAACTTTCGCATCACACTATGTCTCCTTTTCTTTTTAAATGCAAATTTCAGTTGCAGTTGTAAAATGTATTGTACATAGGCAACGCATCATGTCTTAAATGACATGAGCGCACATGTTTTTTTTTAAAGGTTGAAATATATAGCTATATACAAGGTGTATTATGCAGAACACATACAGAGGATGTGAATGTTTTAGCTCTACTGTCACCAATTGCAGATTTAAGACTTGTGAAAGTCAATGCATGCATCTTCCAAGTTATTTCTAGTTTCTTTGGTTCACTGTACTGTACTGTATTCTACTGTTCCAACCCAACCTGGAAGGTGGTGTGCTTCACTTGTTCCTTATCTATAGACTGTACTTCATGCCGAATGACATACACTTGTGTTAGAGCCATAACGGGAACAACAGGCATACCATGAAATATGCCACATCTCAAATTGAGGTTGAATGTCCTGTACTATTGGTCAATATGCTCATTCATTCATGTATGTCTGCCATTTATGTGGCTTTGCTTACATTTCAACTGAGTTGTAACAGTGTGGTGGTGGAGTGTCGATGGGAAGGAAATTGGTTTTATTTTAAGACTTATTTTTTTGTAATAGGGAATTTTACCATGACATTGTGACGATGTCCTACAATTGTGTAGGCTCAAAGAACAAAAGCAACACCAGTGGCTTCACCCGGGGTAAAAACTAGAGCAATGTATGTGTCTATTTTGGCCAATCAGCAATATTGGCATGACATTGGGGGAGGTCAGGGTGAAGGGAATTGTATCATTTTATTTTATTTGTGCCTTTGTTTGATTGCAGCACTGTAAGTTTCGTGCTCACGAAATCTTTCAGGTAGTGACAAGATACCATAAAATCCAGGTCTACTTGATGTCAATGCATTATGTTCATTCCACATGTCCCTGGTAAGTGTTGGGCAGGTAAGGAACTGCTGCTTTATTCTTAAATCTGAGTACAAATGCCCAATATTTTGTTTTCATGCCAAAACGAACAGTATGATGGGTTCTTTTACAGAATATCTTATGTGTAACATGTGAGCTTATCCTAAAATAAAAGTAAAGATTTGTAAAAAATATATATTTAAAATTTTACTGCAATGTGAACAATTGTTCATAATCATTCATCAGTACTTCTGTGGCATACTTAAGTAATAGTGGCAACAAGAGTCTACATCATATTTGACCAGTGGTTTGTCGATATCCATATTTGCTGTTAAACAGAGGTGATATACATCAGCTCATTTGCCTTGTTTGCGGTTTGTTTTGCTAGTGGTGTATTTTGTAGCATTTTGTGGGAGGAACTCCTGTTCTTAAAGCAGTGATGACTTGCACAGAAAAATAGATAATAGAATTTTGAATTCATATTAACATCCAAAAGTAACCACTAGATGTCACTGCTCACATAGCTGCAAGTGTCTCTAGATCATATTTTTGAGGGGCGCTAGCTATAGTCTGCTATAGTGTAGATTTTCATCTTATGCAAACATTAAATTCCCATTGACAATGAATGGAGAATTTAGATTAAATTCCCATTTACAATGACCGGATGATGTAAGATGATAAGAGCTCCCCTCACTTCACAAAGGTGTGATTTTTAATATCTGTAATCAAAATGTTGCAACACCAACCATTGACACCCCATATGGAAAAGTCCTATACCTGATTGTATGAAACGTTAAACTACATACAGCTGTATGGAACGTTTGAATTATCGGGTGCAGTACTTCGTTTAGACAGTTTTTGGTTTAGACTAGTCATTGGTTAGACCAGTCATTAGTCCTACAACCTATCTCAAACCCTCACCCTAAACCTAACCTCCCACGGGGCAGCACACCTAACCTTAACCCATGTCTAACCAATGACTAGTCTAAATTAAGTATGCACCCGAATTATCCTCTAGTCTAGTTAATTACCTGCAAAGGTTTTGTTTCATAAAACTCCACCGTAGACAGCTGCTTTCTGTCAAGACATTCTGTGGCACAAGGTGTGTAAGTGTTGTACCTGTTTTGAAATTGCACATAATGCAGGAGCCAGCAGGACATTGCATTGTTGAAAATGAGCACTTTCAAACTAATAAAAATAATCGCCTTTGTCAATATCTTGACAACGTATCTCATAACATGTCTACAATTACCAGTATGAGTCTGAGCCAGATAGTACAACTCTTCTTCCATGAGGAGGAACCCAAAAAGCTACAGACTGCGGTAAAACCTGAAAGAAGGGTTTAAAATCAGCCTCAAGTTCCACCGAGGGGTTGCTCGAGTGGCACAGAGGCGAATATGTGTGCTCTTTAGTGTCAATGACAATGCACAGAAGGATTCTGCACTTCTTGTCAGGCGGAGGTTGTCTGTTGCAAGACCCAGAAACATCCAATGACTCCAAATTACAACACTGATCCAAGATTGTGCATCAGTAGATGTTTAATTTACTATTGAGTATGTATATAATTAGGAAGTATGAAATGGTTAGTCATTGTTTTAAATATAAAAAATAAATTAATTAAATGAGCAGTCCTGAAAAACAACTCTTATCTGCAATGAGAGGAATCTGAGTTATAATCATTATCAAATTGATAGGAAAGATATTCAATATACTACAGAAATATACCCAAATTTTGTATTTAAACACATTCTAGCTCACTTAAGCCATCTTCATCATAGCTGTGGCACATAATTTATTGGCAAAGATTTCACCCACTGTTATTGTAGAAAACATTGTTACTGTATATATTTGTGTGCTTTAGTCAGTGTGCTGTCAGTTTATATTTTTTTAGAAAAGTAGTCTGAAACCAAAGAAATACAGTACACTAAATCTTATAGACCGATTCCGTAGCGGTTTCATGGTCGCAGCCTACGTATTTCCTGTAGACTGACTCGACGTAGCTGCGGGGTTTAAACCCTCACCAGGCGCATCTCTTCCACTACAGTGAACGGCAGAGTGACTGATGTTAGTTTGCCTCAAACTTTACTCTTTTACCTGCTTTTTTACTAACACTAACATTACAAAGATGTCCAGAACATCGAGATGAACCTGTGTAGTTTATGGCTGCTCCAACAGTAGTGGCAACATAAAAAATAAATAAATACGGAATGTCAAAATATCCACCGTGGTGGCTGAGACCAGAGCCATTGAGTAATGGTTGAGACAAAGCAGTGAAAGGTCCTGAAAGATACATAATTTCAGTCTTACCCAATACCCAATCTTTCTGTTTTATTAACACAAGGCTGCTGTATTTTATACCTCATACTAAGCATTTAAAGTATGAGGTATAAAGTACAGCAGCCTTGTGTTAATAAAACAGAAATATTTGGTATTGGGTAAGACTGGCGTTATGTATCTTTCACTGCTTCGTCTCAACCATTACTCAATGGCTCTGGTCTCCGCCACCGCGGTGGATATTAGACATTAAGTTTTTTTATTTTTTTATGTTGCCACTACTGTTGGAGCAGCCATAAACTACACAGGTTCATCTCGATGTTCTGGGCATCTTTGTAATGTTAGTGTTAGTAAAAAAGCAGGTAAAGGAGTAAAGTTTGAGGCAAACTAACATCAGTCACTCTGCCGTTCACTGTAGTGGAAGAGGTGCGCCTGGTGAGGGTTTAAACCCTGCAGCTACGTCGAGTCCGCCTACAGGAAATACGTAGGCTGCGACCATGAGACCCGCTACGGAATCGGTCTATATGCTTACACATGGCTTAGGGCAGTGTTATTTGTGGTGAATTTAAGTATCAGTTAGGCTTTCTGGTGATTTGCAGTCGATCAAGCTTCTTAATAGGTCATATAATAATAATAATGAATTGCATTTTTATAGTGCTTTTCCAAGTGCTCAAAGCGCTTTACAATGGTTCATTCATTCATTCATACATTGGGAGGTGAAGCGCCAAGCGGCGAACAGTCGACGCCAGCGTCCTCACTTATATGAGATGTCATCATTGCGTGTTCTTCTTTTCTTTGCTCCCACTTCCAAAGAAGGCGCCGGCCAGAGCCACAAGGCCTAGGCCCAACACTGTGGCTGCACCTGCTGCCACGAGAACCTCCCCTGCCTTTTGCACCTGCAGAGGAACATGTCACACACTCATTAAAAAATACAGTGAGACAGTCCATTTCGACCTCAAGGTTGCAGGGAACCCAGGTCTATAGAGCGTTGCAGAGTGCAACACTTTATTTTTCTACTTTCTAATCATTTGATCGGCCCAAAACATTGTGTTTATTATCATGATTTGTCACAAGAGTTGGATTTGTCCGAGGCTTAAATGTCTTTAATTAAATAACTTTTGAAAAGTCTATGGGAAAAATGTATGGGGAATTCTGGACTGTGACACTCTATAGCCGAATCCATGGAGCAGTGCCCTGTAGGCCAGGTGTAGCTAATCAGTGCTGCGGTGAGCCCAGCCGCACTTAAAATAGGACTGGACCTATAAGTGCGTGTGCGTATATGCGTAAACGCGCGCTGCAAAGCCTGGTGTAGCGCAGCCGTAATGGTACACCGCAGCCATGGTTGGACGCTCTGGTTGGGGGGGAATCACTGGTGCCACGTGACACGTTCTGACCTAGATTGGCTATTCTTGTGTGCCAGTAACCATAAAGCTGTTGATTGATTGATTGTAGTGGAGTAAAAAGTACAATATTTGCCTCTGAGGTGTAGTGGAGTGGAAGCACTGGAAGTATAAAGTAAAAGTACCTCAAAATTGTAAATGCCTCAAAATTGTATGGTTACTTTCCACCACTGCAATGAGACACCAATATACAATACTGCTGTAGCAGCATTTATGGCAGTAAAACGCAATGAGCTATATACTAAAATACAAAACATTTGTATTGTGTCCACATGAAGGCAGGCTAGCAGGCACTCATTCTCCAGAGTTCACTGAGAAAACCTTAGGGGAAGAAACGAAATGAATATCCACCTACCTGGCGAGACTCTGACTTGCCATAGCGCAGCTCAGTGGCAAAGTGCTCACAATTTCCCCTGAAGACACAGTAGGGAAGCTCCTGGCCCACCAATTCACGGGCCTCTTTGACAATGACAGCCGCTGCGCGAGGCTTATACTCCGAGTCACGGCCATTGTTAATTTGCCACGAATTGGTCCCAGCCACATCCCAAAGCTTCTCTCTCTTAACCACAGCCTTTTCATAGAAGACGGACATCACACTGTTTACGCTGGAACCTGGATCCTCAGCTAAATGTGGAAGAGGGGGGTTAAGAAAAATGAAGAGGGAGAATGTATGACAGAAAGTTGCATTTTGTAACATGTTTCATAACAAAGACTTTTAATGGATGTTCCCATGTCTTTTTCTTGCACAATAAATACAAAACAAGACTCACTAGGGGGTGCCAAGTGGACAATATACCCATCGCCAATGTACATTGCCCAGTGTTGATAATTTCCACGGAATATTTCAATCAGGTCTCCAAGCTCTGGTTTCTCATCATACTATGGAAGATTTGGAAGACAAGTTGGATTGAGAAACACAATTGCATGTTTGGCAACAAAACAGTACAGTTGGCTAAAAATAAATGGACTCTGGGTTACGACAAATACACAACACAGGAAAGATTGTAGGCTACAAGTTACAAAAAATGTGAAAAACTCAAAACCCCTACAAAATAAAGCCACAAGGTTAAATTACTATAATTTAACACCACTGCAAATTGTAGATTAAGAATGACAAATTTACAAACCAGTGTTGGGGCCATGGCTTTCTTTTCTTCTTTGAGACTTGTATGATGTTTTTTAATATAGATTATTTGTGATATTCAGCTCTGATCAGTGTCCAGGCTACAGTGTGATGTGATCCTTCATCAGTTTTCACTTTGCATGAGTCTCAGCACCTGTGATAATATTTGAACATATTATTGTGAACCAAGAGCATCTTTGACAAGCCTATAGCCTATTTATTAGACGGCTTGGTTGAATGGTTGATTCTGATTGATATTTCTGCTGAGCTCCATAACAGTCAGAGTCAGACCCCTGCCCTGCCTAATCAAAGATTTGATTAGGCAGTAGTCATTATTCAGAAATACCATTCAGAATCAAGCATTCAACCATCTGGTCCATAGCTCTAAAGTCTAATGCCTTTGCATTAGAGAGCTATGGAGTATGGAGAGCGTTACGGTATAAGCACATAACATCCAAGCTGCGCAGCAGGTGCTCTGGGGGAGCCGCAGTTGCACCAAATATGCTACCAAGCGAGTGGGCACCACCCGGCTCAAAGTTCAAACTTAGCCTAGTACTAGGTACTAGCCTAGGAAGAGATATTTCACTTAAAAAAACTGTCATTTTATTGTCTACCCAGGCTTATGTGGACAGTTTTTAAGTTCATTGATTCAGTAATTAGATACCGGTAATTGTATCTGCCCCTTCCTATACAAACCCATTTTAACCTCAAGCTTCATTTTAACCATGATAGATTAATCGAAAATACCCCAATAGCCCTCCTTATACCTATGTGAGGGGGTCGGGGTTTTCATCCTCAAGTGCCACTCAAAAAAATCTAAAATAATTATTAAAAATAAATTAAAACAGTAAATGAAAAACGTAGGCCTGGCCTATTGGAAGGACAATATCAGTCACCAGAAAAAAGGTTGGATGTTTTCGATTAATCTATCAATGGTTAAAATGGAGTTTGAATAGCAGCTAAAATGAATATCAAATATAAATACTGAATTAGGTAACTTAAAAACTGTCTGGGGTGTTCACATACGTTTTTTTTTATTAAAGTGAAATATCCCTTTACATTGCGCTGTTTGGATGGATGTTATGCAAAGATCATATCTTCCACAATCTTAACAGAGGATTTAGACTCTCGTAGTTGTCAGAATCGATAAATACATCTACGAGAGTCTAACTCGTAGGCTACCAAAGAAAGAGTTCGCACTTCGCAGCTTTTGAAAATTGTGGGAGCCAACCTATTTTTTTTTTTTTTACAGTCTATGGAGCCAACACGCGTCTCGATACTTTATTATCTGCATGTTTTCATCCATGTCAACACATTACTTCAGACAGTTTCAACTGCACAACGGTAACGGCTAAGACTATATTTATGTTGATCGATTCTGACACTTGATACGACAGTAAAAGTCAGACAGTCAGTCGACTCGATATAATATATGATACAGTAGAGTATAGTGACCAAGTGCTGTACTGCGGCTACGCATCACGACATTTTCGACGCTATAATCTAATGATCGTTGTTGGTTACGGTTCATATGTTCATATTCTTACCCGTTACCCGTACCGTTCTTATTTGATAGTGCGACCTTGTCCGACGGCTCCATATGCTAGCACTGGCAGATATCAAACAACAAACATCAGCTGATGATGAGCTCAAACGACACTAGACTGAGATTTTGAGTGTTTCGCAAGTTGCAGATCTGGTCTAGAGCGGACACGGAAACGGCCTGTACTCTCGCATGTATGAGTGTGTGAAAATTGACGGATACAGTAGGCGGTCTTTACAAATTACACCGGATCAGAGCACTGAGCAGTAAATAGTGGCAAACGAACACGCCGTGCCGAGCGGTGGGCGTTCCCGAATCCCGATACACCAAAGAAAATAGTTCCCGGCATTCACCGGCGCCAACCACAATGGTATTTTATTTGACTGACTTTCTTTCTTGTGAAAACGATCTCCGAGGTCTCCGAGGCTATGACTTTCATGATCCTAGATCCCTGACCACGACCACGTTATAATTTAAAGGTGTCGTGTGAATGTTCTGCGATTTGAATCGGCTAAACGTTTTCCGTTTAGAATACACATCGCGTGTTCTTGCAGTCTGTTAGCCCCGCGAGTCAGAACCCAATGGTTCTTTATTTCTACACTGTACACGTTCTCAATTTCTTCTACACCGTGTATATGATTATTTCTTTTTTGCATTGCATAGAAGACTTCTACGTGCTTTCACTGCTTTGTCTGGTTTTATCCTAGAAGATTTTGTACTGGCCTGAATTTTCCTTGAACTGTACCCATTCTACAAACTGTTAATAACATTTTCAATCAATCAATCAATTATTTCCCAAAAGTTCAATTCAAGGCCAGCAGGTGACGCAAGTGACCCAATCCGTCCGTTCCTCGTCCGCCCGTGCTTTATTCCTTCTACACGTCGTCGAAGAAGACCCTACTTCCGTCTTTGGAGCGCCCATTTCATATGTTGTTGAGACAATTTAATGAAAAATAGCACATTTTTTAGCGCCCACGATTGAACCTTTAAAATCCATTAAGCAACATTTTAAGTTTTAATGTGACGCATTAATGTTGAAAGAGCAAGCGATGTCTGTCGTTTTGGATGGAAATCCCCTGAAAGCGATGCAGACCTCACACACTCACACGCCGCAAAATGCCTTAAGGTGAGTACTAGCAGTTACGTTTAAGTCCATAAATACATTCATTATTATTATTATTACTATTATTATTATTATTATTATTATTATTATTATTAGTAGTAGTAGTAATAATATAAGTATCTGATCTGTTAATATGGAAAGTGATCTTTCTCTGACAATATCTTATCCTATACTCCATCCATGTAACGGGGTCAGTCATATGTTCCCTCTCTCGGCCCTACATTCCCTTTAGCACGTATGAATTATTTTCCATTGATGCGTCCTTATTGTCAAGAGTTATCTGATAGTCCAATAAACAGGCTGTAAACACAAGTCATGGAATCATAAGAACTGGCATATTGTAATGATTGCCCGGGATACTTATCCCAAAATGAATGGTCCATGTGATATGCATATGAACAGCAAAGACATAGATGAAAGCAAATACGACCTGTTACATCACGAATCAGATTGTTCGATCATATCAGTCCGTTGGTCGGGGTGCCCTGCAAGCAGGCCAGAGGGGTCGTCTGTCCTGGAGAGCTCTGACGTGTCTTTGCTTTTCCAGACACTATATAGAAAACTTTATCTCTCTACCTTGCTTGAGCAAAGCTAGGGTGCACACTATAAGTAATGGTAACTGCTTAAAAGGTCTACTTTATCCCATCACCATCCAAGTTAGTAGGCTGTATGTTCTTAGCCCTATTCCCTCAGCAGCTATGACACCCCCTGCCCTCCATCTAAAATATGCAGTTTTTTCCCCCTCATTAACCCTTTCCATCCCAAATTAGACCATATATTCCTCAGCACTATTTCCCTTTGGCATTAGAGACAGCCCTATCTATATTCACCGAAGGAATGCTGTCCATGTTGACTCAATAAAGAGCAAGACAAGTGCACATGAGCATTTGAGAATCGCCAAGTGCCTGCAGTTAGTGGAGTGAGCACCTCAGCACTGATAGGGTGGGATTGGGATAAGGTAGTACGTTTTGAAAGAAGTCAGTCATTTTTATTTTCCACATGGAACTTGTCATCAACATTGTATGTATGCAAAAGGCAATGGGAAACCTCGGCAGCACAAAATATGACGCCTAAAAGCATGAGGGAACATAGGATTGAGGGAACATATACTGTATGTTCCCTCAATAGCGCTGACGAAAGATGAAATTGAGTAAACAATTGAGAATGCTCCCCTCCAAACGACTCCATGTTGCCAAATTCACTTACCCTTTCTTTCACTTTAGTGCCCAGGAACTGTCCCAGGAAATCAAATCATTCATCACTGGTGTAGACCCGGCTCATGGCCGAAAGCTGAGCGTTCGGGAGCATGCTCGCTGTGCTGTACGCTTGCTGCGCTCTGTTCCACCCTGCCGAGGGGCAGTGCTGGAGCACCTGAGGGGAGTCTACGATGAGCACGTCTCCTCGTTCTTACACAACCTGGAGATGGAAGGCGATACAAGCACTGGAGGCACCTCCAACCTGGAGGACATCATACAGGTATGGAGGAATCTGGAGGTTACTAAAGCGTGAATTTCGTTTGTGTCCGAGCATAGGCATGGCTGAGGCATGGTAACACCTCGCCTGCCTGTGATTGGTCTACTGACACTGCCCGTCTTGACTGTCCTCCGAGACGCGAGGTTACTCTGAGATTGAGAAATAAATAATAGGCTACAAGAGAATGACAGCTTACCATGCCTATGCTCGGACACAAACGGAATTCACGCGTTACTAAGTACCAGTAACCATGGTTCTTTCGGCAAATGAGCAAAATGATTCGCTTAACCCATTCTGACCGGGCACCCATTTTGGTGTCAGCATCATGTTATGCTTTAGCTATTTAAAAATAGCAGATCTACAAGCTCATATCGCGCCACCGAGTGGCGCGATACGAGCTTGTAGGTCTGCTATTTTTGAAAAATCGAAGAGCGACTGACATTTTTAGAATCTGATCTCAGTTCAGAATGGGTTCATCAGACCAGTGTGTGTCCGGCGGAAACCTCGTATGAATCTGATCTCAGGTCAGAATGGGTTAAAGGCGAACCATTTCGTGAAATTAATCTTAAAATAACCCATTTTTACACCAGGCTCCAGTACCATAAAGTCACTTTACACTTTGTCACAGGAAGTCACTATAATAATACATACAATTCCAGACAAACGTTTGGACACAGTTACACATTCAAGTAAGGCACGGTTATGGACTTATGGTAAATATTATTTACTGTATATTAAGCCTAATTTGTCACCACACAGCTGAAAAAAAGTAAACTTTTGGCTGGTACTGAATGTACATTTTATTCTGCTGACATTTATATTCACCTGAAATTATTTCTCTCTAGGAGATCCATGGCGTTTTGTCGGAGTTCATCCGTCTCAACCCCCGGGCCTGGGCCCCACTGGTGTCTGCCTGGGCTGTGGATCTACTGGGACAGCTGAGCAGCAAGCATGCCGGCCGCAGGGCTGCCCCCCACTCCTCCAGTCTGAATGAGCTGCTCCAGCTCTGGATGTCCTGTGCTGCCACCCGCTCTCTGATGGAGGCTTACTCCCAGTGCTTGGCTGCCATGTTGGCGTGGTGTCCCGATGCCTGCGTGGATGCCCTGCTGGACACCTCTGTCCAGCACTCGCCTCACTTCGACTGGGTGGTGGCTCACATTGGCTCAGCTTTCCCGGGCACCATCATCAGCAGAGTGCTGGCCTGTGGCCTCAAGGATTTCTGTTCTCATGGCTCCAAGGATCAAGGAGACCAAGGACGAGGAGATAAAGGCAGCAGGGTGCCGAAGATCGGCTCAGTGGTAGGAATCCTGGGTCACCTGGCAGCTCATCATTCAGACAGTATCCAGAAGGAGCTGCTCAGGATGTTCCAGGAGAGCCTAAACCCTTCTGGCCCTCTGTCTCCTTCTTCATCCTCCTCTTCGTGGGAGAGCTCCCCTCAGCTTCGACGAGCTGCAGTGCCCTTTCTACTCCAGCTGGCTGCGTTGTCTCCCAACCTGTTGGGCGCTGTGTCCGCAGAGTTGGTTGAGCTCCTCAGACCCCCTGTCCTGCTACAACTGCATGCATTGCTTCAGGGTCTACCCCGGGAGGAGCTGGATAACATGCTTGGGTTGGCCGTCCACCTGATCAGCCAGAGTCCATCGGGAGGAGCCCGGGTCCTCCGTTTCTTGGCAGACACTGCCACGCCTGCATCGGTCATCATGTCTGGACCCACTCACTCCCCACACGAAGGTGTCCGTGAGGCCTGTGATCGCCTGCTGCAGATGCTGCTTCTACACCTCCATAAGCTGGTCTATAACCGTTCTGATGGAGGGGAAGGTAGGGGTAGCCCCCATCATTCTGCTTCCTCCCAAGCCCAGAGGGTCATCCCCTTTCTGGACGAGCTACAAACCCATGTGGGTGAGCTCTGTGCTGAGACGCTGCGACTGGAAAGGAAGCGCCACCTATGGCTGCACCAGCTGCTGTGCCTGCTGTCTGTGTACGGAGGTCCTAGTGTGGCCACTGAAGCCCTCTGTCAACTGCTCACCCTAGCCCGTAACCCAGAGGAACTGGCCCTGGCCTGGCAGCTGCACACTCCACTCTCCGCCTGCCTGCCAGGCCTCATCCCTGCTGCTGTGACTCGCTGTGTGGCGCAAATTCACACTCACACCTTGGGTCCACGACAACTGCGACAGCTGTTGCTCAACTTGGCCACAGCTATTCAGAGTCAGGATGAGGAGAGGCGAGGAGCAGCAGGTGCCCAGTCTTCCATGGCCATCCAGTTGGGTTCAGCAGTCTCTGGGCATCTCCACGACTTCTGCTTGCTCCTCCTCCATGGCGACCCGGCTGTATCCCATGCCACAATTCGCCTCTTGTCCTCCAGCCCCCTCCCTCGCACCGCTTCGCCAGCACGCCTTCTCTTGCTCTCCCGTGCCGCTGTCACTTACTTCTTCCTGGCACTGCGAAGGAGAGGGGAAGCGGGGAGAGACGGAGGGCAGGCGGGAGAGGCGGTGAGCTGTTCAGTCCTGCTCCTGTCCCGGCTGGCAGCCTATTCTCCTCTCACCCTCAAGTCAGTGCTTCAGCAGCTGGTGGAGGGAGCCCTGCACAAAGGCAACTCTAACCTATTTGGAGGGCAGATGGCAGACATGGCTGGTGATCCCCCAGTTTCTCCATCCCTGTCCCCTGACCTGGGAGCCTCCCTGCTGGACATCAACTGTCGGTTTGGCAATACGGTCAACTTTTCTGGAAGCGTGTGGTCGGTCTTCCATGCTGGGGTGATTGGCAAGGGTCTGAAGGTCCGCAGTGCTAAACAAACCCCTGACCCAGCTCTGGTTATCCAGGTGAGTCATGTTGTTGTATGGCTTTAGTTGAATTGGATGAAAGTTGTAATCTTCCTGTCTTATTTTCCTCTTATGCTTGGATAATACACAATAACCAATGTTACCATCATTTGTTTCTATTTATTGTTGTATTCGATGAGTCTCTCTAATACCAAAACAATTGTTTATTGTTTACTAGAATGTTCAGACCCTGCTGGCTGTGACTGTCCAGTGCTGCAGTTCTTCCGGTCTTAACGGCAGCATCAACGGTTCTCGACATACCCCACCTGACCCCGACGAGCCGTTGCCAATCAATGCAGAGGCAGCCAAGGTCATCGCAGTAACCTTGGTGGAAAACATTTGTCCAGATGTGGCCAATAGTGAATTGTCATGGCCACCGGAAGAGCATGCCCGTACCACAGTGGAACGGGATATCCATATCCGTCGCTGCTTTGAAGCCCACCCTGTCATCTTTGCCCTGCTCCATGTGGTAGCCGCTGGCCGCCCGGCTCTCTGCTACTGCTCAGCGGTACTCCGGGGACTCTTGGCCACGCTGCTGGCCCACTGGGAGGCCTCCCGGGAAGCTTCGGCCACAGACTCCCCATGGCATCTCCAGGCCTCCTGCCTCCTCGTGTCCTGCATGGGAGAGGGTCAGCTCCTGCCTCCTGTGCTGGGGAATGTACACGAGGCTTTTCCCTACCTCACACCCTTTGAGGTCAGGCTCCTCCTGCTGGCTGTGTGGGAGTATGTCAGGGGAAATGGACCCATGCCCCAGAAGTTTGTCTTCAGCTCGGAGAAGGGTCTGTTCTGTAGAGATTTTTCACGGGATGGGGATGTGGCAAGATATGTGTCTCCCATTCATAGTGTCCTGCATAAAAACATTGATCGACTGGGTCACCTCTGCTGGCGGTTCCAACTCTGAGAGAGAGAGAGGGAGAGAGGGAGGGCTGGGAGAAAACTGAAGAGGATCGAAAAAAGAATTACGTAGCTAAAGCTTAAACTAAACACTAGGTCATACTGCACCAGGGCATATTGACATGGTGTACATTTCTGGTCTTACTTCATAACTGGGTAGGTAGGAAACAAGTATGAAGTTTGCGCAAAATTGCCGCCATGTGAAATATGGTCAGGGAGAGGAGAGTACCTCTTGTGGATTGCAAAGTTGATGTCACAAGTTCCAGTTCCAAGTATAACTCTGTGTGTCTGTCTGTGTGTGGGAGAGTGTACATTTTGTACCATATTGTTAGACATTCTTTTCAAATGTAACAAGACAAAAATGAATGACTCTAATGCTGTGTATACACTAGCAGCAACAAAAGAACAATAACTGGTTAATGACGAGAATGTTTTTCTTCCATTCACACAACAGAGAAGGAATTGTGGTGAGAGAAGTTGAGTGAGAAATGGTGGAACAAAAACATGATTGATTGATGCTTCAATCAATGGAATGGTGGAACAAAAACATGATTGATTGATGCTTCAATCAATGGAATGCTGAATTTATTTTTATTTTTGGTAGCATGTTAACCTGTCACACAGCACCATGTGTGTTGTGTCAGGTTTGTACCCGGCTTCCATTGAAAATGGCTTGTATCCTGTTGCTTTAATTGTCACTGTAAACTCGGCATTAAGTACCACATGTAATATCTAGGTCAAGAAATGGAACTCTTAATTTGGTTACTGAATGCTACTATTCTTAGATTTACACCAAGATCTTGTTATTGGCCCAGGTATCATTCAAAACATGCCTCGTCAAAAAAATAAAATGTTTTCAATACTGTCATTACTGTGTCATGTCAGGTTTAGGCGAATACATAACACACATATGTGTTTTGTCACTTCATATTACAAATTGTATCCAGATTCCAGAATTGTTATGATTCCTATCAACTAATTTACATACATTTATTCTCCCTCCTACTGCACTGTGGCTGTATGTTACTCAATACTCCTTGTTTGAAAGCATCCAGTGCAGTGACAGTGTACTTGATTCTGATTGAATCAGAGCTACAGCCTCCAGCTACAAGCTGACGTGTCCGAGCCTCAGAGGATAAAGATGTACAGCAACGAGATAACCAATCTTTCCCCCCATTATACACCTACCAGAATTGATCTCTTAGGCCTACAATATATCATATATATGCGTCAGCTCTATAATAAAATGAAATAACATCCAGAAAGTCCGTCCATTGATGAAATGTGAAATAAACATTTTGATCAAATTGTATGGTAGGGGCATCTCGTTTCCTCAACCATCTTTGCTTCGTCGTGCGCGTCGGAAATAGATCTACAAGCTCAGGAGGCTCTGCGGTACTATGATCTGTGGGCTTGTAGATCGGCTATTTTGCGCGCGCGGCTCCGTCGTACGACGACCAGTAAAGTGAAATGAGGCGGAGCCGAACTTGAGCTCTATCAAGATGGCCGCCTTCACAGAGTGGTAAGACAAAGCGATTCAGACCAGTAAATCTTAAATTTACCCACATTTGTTTGATCTGTATGTTGACAGTGTGTACGCCAGTCCATATATTACATTTGAGGCGAGATAAGATACGAAGAAAATCTGAGAAAACTAACCGGTGTGGATTTGAATAGCTGCTAGAATAAATAAACTCGTCAAACCGGATAGCCAATAGCCACAGATTGAATTAGAGGCTTGACAAGACAAGCCACACTGATCTGTCTGTGCACTTACACACATTAGCCAGGTTAGCATGCTAACTTTCTTTATTATTATGAGCTAATGCATGATGCAGTGGTCCACCCGGACAGGAAGATAACATTCACTTAATTAATTAATACACTATTTTGCTAATGGTGGTAAAACTGTGCCGGGTATTGGTGTGTGCTGCTGTAGTTGATATAAACCAACGTTAGCTTACTATCTAGCTAATCGTCAATTCATATGCTTGGCATCCTTCCAAGTACATTAAATAAAATTGCATTTATGAGAGGCTCTCGACGGAAAGTTGTCTATCCAGGATAGATGATGGATGTGTAATATAATAGGGGTTTGTATTAAACGTGTGTGGTACGGATGTGGTGGTGGTACGGATGTGGAATTGGAAAATAGATTATTGTTGCTTCTGACATTTTGTGAAGCTACCGTTCATCTGAGTAAACATGTCCTGTACTCCCACACAATAAGAACAAAGTCCACATCATGGCTTGTAGCTGGTCAAGTTCAACGGGCTGTCGGACATGGACGTGGCATAATTCTTTGTGACTTGCCGTACTTGTTTGTAGGATGGCACCTGTCCTGCTCCTGCTGTCTGTGTGCCTCAGTGGCGCATGGGCCGTGGACCGGGGGAACTTCAAGACATGTGACCAGAGTGCCTTCTGCAAGTGAGTTCCTCTGGTGACAAATAAATGGCTACAACAGGCCTACTTAGCTTAAGTCGCAGGTGACAAAATAAAAGTCTGTTGTTCAACAATGGTGTCACCACTAATTACAAGCTTGTGTGAATCCACTTAGACGTCAGCGAGCGTTGAAGCCGGGCCATTCTCCATACAGAGCCCTGTTGGAGACCATGGAGCTGACCAACACTAGACTTACACTGCAGCTCATCAATGACAACAACAAGGTACACACAACAACAGTACAACACATGCGTGTACACAGCTCGCTCATGCTTAAATTGTGATTTGTTTTACATGATATTGCCCACCTCACTTCGCAGTTCGCACCTTCTTTTATATTTCCCCTTCATATTGTGCTGGATTCCCACGGTCATGAAATTCCTGGAAATATTTTGAAAATTAGGAAAAACGTTTTCCAGTCCTGCAAAGTTTCTGAATTTATCAATGGTCCTGGAAAAATAGTTGGCTATGCAGTGTCCTGCTAGTCTCATTCTCCTGGCTGCATTCCATCATGCAGATTCTTGTTGGTTACATGTGTAGTGTACTCTTGCTGAAGTACTTCATGCAGCATTCTGGGGTAGCACCCATCTAGAGACTTCTGCAGGGTTGGCTTCAGGGTCATAGGAGTAAGGGACGCATTATTGTGCTGAATGATTGTTATATAGGATAGGCCTGAGAATTGGGTTAAATATTCTGGAAACGTTTTGAAATTCAATGGCAAATATGTGTGGGAACCCTGATTATGCATACTGAAATTCTGTTAGAAACATCTTTCTAAAAAGGTTTTGTCAGCTAAAAGGTAATAAAGGTTGGCAATAAAGCCCCACTTTATTTGTTATATTCTTGACCGTTGAAGGCTTTGCAACCAAAGCCGCCCTATTAAAGTAGCCTATAGTGCAGGATTCTGTTCTTTTTTTTACATTGACCTGACCCCTTTTAGATTTCCTTCCTATACACCTGTGACCAAGACACTTAAGGTGTGCAATTTATTTTAGTTTTTTAACCTTGACCCCTTACACTCTACAAACCCGACAGGTGCGTCTATTGCTGGAGCTCTACCGTCTCCAGGGCAACATGACACGGGTGAAGATTAACGAGCTGAAGCCCCTGAAGCCTCGCTACGAGGTCCCAGATGTGCTCATCCGGGAGCCGCCAACGGAGCCGTAAGTTTCCCTGGGTACTGTGGGGAAGGGTTTCACAAGTGGGCGACAATGGTAGAACATTGAGTGTATCCCTATGCTAATTATTCTGTTATCTATGCTGTAATTCTATCATTTCTGAGGAGACATATTTTCACTTATTTGACTACAGTTGGAAATATAGCTAAAACGTCATACTTGGTGGCTAGGCTGTATTCTTTGCAGAGTTTTATAAAGCCCAAACTACACCAATGGGTCGAGACGCAACAAAACGGTTTTAGCGTTCCTCCCAGCGGTGTGATATGTCCTCCACCATGTCGGCACATGGTGGCGCATGCCGACCCAAGTGATTTCGATTAGTTAAATTCAATGGTTTCTTGCAACTACATGCGCCTACTCGCAACCATTTGGTTGCAAGGAGTTGCATGGCGATCCATTGGTGTGGTTTAGGCTTAAGTCAAAGGTGTTTCATGTGCATGACAATCACTGTCTATGATCACACTTCCAATCTGAACATCCACACTGTCACCTTATCCCTTTCTCCTCCCCTCCATTGCTCCCTCAGCCTGTCTCTCATATCTAAGGATGAGAATGGAGTGGTTCTGTCCCTAGGGTTGGAGTCCCAGAGGGTCATCGTCAGTGCCCGGCCCTTCCGATTGGACATCATGGAAGGAAGCAATGTGCTGATGTCGCTAAACTCCCGTGGCCTGCTGGCCTTTGAGCACCTGAGGATGCGCAAGGACACGTGAGAGACCATACACGCACAAACACATACACACCTCTTGACCAGCCCTTTCTCTTAAACTCACATCCTCACAAAGTGGATGTTTCTCTTTTTGTTCCCATAAAAGTGTTTTATTATTTTGGTATTGTCTCTGACTCGTTGTTCTGTCCTCTTCTCCTATCATCCTAGTTTCTCCTATAAAGTATCTAGCACAGTGGCTAGCGTGTGGGATAATATCAAGAGTGTATTCACTAGGTAAAGATCCTTAAGCTTTGTAAGTGTGTATTCTGTTTTTTTTGTGCTAATGCTGCCAGTAGAAATCTAGGAATGGGGCACTCGGGTGGAGCAGTGTAAAGTTCCTGCCCTCCACTGAGGCGACTAGGGGTTCAAATCCTCCATGGTGCATGTGGCTTTGCTGGACGTCCCAATGAACACAATTGACCATGTTCGAATGTAGTAAGACAGGTGGGGAGGGCAATCTCTGTCTCTGCACTAGCAGAGCGTCTCGTGAAAAGAAGCAAACTAGCGGCGTGACGTGTATCGGAGGAGACACACGCTCGCCTACGTCCTCACTAACAAACCAACCAGTAGGTAGTAGTAAGCGACAAAGGACTACAGTAGGGGAATTGACACAGGTGACTAAATTGGGGGGAAATAATTTAAAGTAAAAACAAATATAGGAGCTGTTGGTTATCCCAGAGAACAGCACCTACAATCTTGATTGTGCCTGTACTCTATGAGACAGAGCGAGGGGGCAGTCTATGATCCAGAATTGTATTTAAAGCAGGTAAAAAAGGCCTATCGTTAATACATATCTCAAGCGGTAAATTCATATTTTAGGGGCACAACTTAAAAGGGATTGTATCATAGAAAGGTGACCTCCCCTCCTCTCCCCACCATATTTTAAAAAGTAAACGATTAGCATGAAAAAACAATGAATGATCACCTTGAATGAGGTGTGAGCCCATAAATTATTTTCACCGTTATGTCTTTGTTCTGTCACATCAATGTAACTGAATCACACAACGTTTCATAGCATGTCATTCTAGTAGCTTTCCTTAACAAATGGCTCTGGTGGTTAATTTGCATGATTGATCGAGCTTCACAAACATTTTAACAGGCACATTAAACTTGAAAGTCTCTCTTGCCGACTTATGCAAGTTATGATGGCTGAAAAAGCTAAAGATGATCTGGCATGCAACTATACAGAGCGGGAACTAATTTGGTGCCTGACAGAATTATAATAGACTAGTACATGCAGTATTACTGATGGTCATGGGCCTTACACCCTGCTGTATGTTAAATCCCTATAGTAGAGTTGGTTATTTTAAGCAGCCTTGTGGGTGTTGGAAATTGCAATCCCTAGAGTTGCAGTCTCATGATGCCCTGCTTGGAATAGCCACAATGGTAGGATTTGTGTTCCCTTTGTCATTAGAGTGAAATTGTATAGGACTTTGCTTAACTAGTTGGTAGTCTATGTAGATAGATCAGTTAGTCTGTTTTTGTTCCCTGCTTCCTTTTTATATAATCTATTCTCTACACACAAAATATGTGCAACATGTGCTTTTGTGACACGTCGCTCTCTCTCTCTCTCTCTCTCTCTCTGCCCGTCTATCCCACCTTACCGCTGTTTCCATTCGATCCTCCAATGCACAGTCAAGCAGAGCCTGAGGCTGAGGCTGAGGCTGAGAAGAAAGAGGAGGCTGATCCAGAAAAAGAGGGCGAGGAGGTAAGAAACTGTACATTGAAACTGAAACCTGCAGTATCCCTGTCTCTACTCTTAACCCTTTTTAATACAATATTCTTTAACATGCCTGTCTCTCCCCTGCTCTTAAAACATCATTGTTTGTACCAGGCAGTGAACACAGAAGAAGAGAAATCAGAAGATGGAATGTGGGAGGAAACATTTAAGTCACACTCGGACGGCAAACCCAATGGTAGTTCTCCTAATTTGATGACGTTTCTTTCCTTTGCCCACTGGTTGGTTGGTGCTTATATTAATGGTATATATAAAATGTCACACCCACAATTGAGACAGCTTGTGGTAAAGAAGAACAGTGTACTGCAGGTGAGTCCATAGAATCAACTGTAGTTTAACCTACTTTTAAAACAATCCTAGATGAAATGGAGACTATTAAAGTTATCATTCATTATTATATATGATTTGAATACAAATAGGTTTCCAAATGTCTGTCAACATATCGTCTTGTTTTCTCAATAGATTGTTTCACACTTCATGGGATTACAGTTTCATGAATGTAGTTGGGGGGAAATGGCACATTTAAATGGCCAGGGGTGACATATTCTGACATTTTCAACTGCTGAATTCTCCAGGTTATTAATCCAAAATTAGTCTTGCAAGATGCTGTTTGGAAGAAGCAAGATGCGATCATTTTACAAAATAATTAGCCTATTTAAACGATACATGAGAGACTCAAACGTATCCGTTTTTTAAATTAATTTTTGTTTTTCTTATTTCATTTCACTTTTGGTCCAGAATTACATCACCAAATATAGTCTTGCGTGGCCAGACTGTTGCCTCTCTCAATTTTCAAATGTTTCAGTCATACAGTCTGGAGAACGAGAGAGAGCTCTGATCATGAGTAAAATATAAAGCGGAAGTGAAGCCTCCTTCACACTTACGTTTAATCTTTACCGTTGCGCAAATTTATCCTAATATAAATAGAAATCATCTAAGCATATATATAGCTCACTGCTTAGAAATGGGAATTAAAAAAAATAAGCTCTAAAGATATTTTAAAATATATTTTTGTGAACGGAAATGACAAACTGATTACTTGGATTTCGGGAGGTGTAGTTCTAGACTATAGCATTCGGAGATTGTAGAATAGTTGTCTGGCTACACGAGACTACACCAAATATAACTAACGCATTCTCTTTTGTTTGTGATCGTTTACGTCCTGTAGCAAAACGGATGGCTCCACTCGTCACTGTCAGTTACAATAATGTGAAATTAAATAACTACTAAATTGATAGTGTAACTCATAGCGTTTATCAGCATTAACGTATCCCTTACTGAAAACTTGCAGGCATCGTCTGTGACATATATATATACCATGCGTCCATAAACCATATACCATAAACTTGATATTTCCTAGCAGTTTAGACACACTGATAGAGCATAATAGTACATTGTGGGACGTGTGTTGTATATTAACAAACATATGGGACACTTTATTAGCACACAAAAAGCCCTTCAGCCTCCGTAGTCAACCAATGAAACTACAGTATTTTATGATGCCTCTTATATGGATTGCATTGTGCTGCACTGTTGTTCCTGTGTGTCTATACCATGACCTTTAAATGTTTAATCGGGTCTGTTAGATCTTTGATACCTTAGTTTATTTCTGATGTACTGGTATTAAAACTGTAACAACGTTGGTTTTATCTTGCCAGACAGTTAGATTGTGTGCAAAACATTATTTACAGGTTGTTACTAATCCTAATAATAATAGAGCGAATGTCTGAATGTCTGTCTGTCTGTCTGTCTGTCTGTCTGTCTGTCAGAAACAAACACTTATCTCCTCATTGCCTGCACCAATCGCTCCCACTTTTCACACAGGCATTGACCATAATAATATGGAGGTCTTAACGAAGCCATTTTTCCAATAAGATTAATAATGAATTTATTAGTGAATAAAAACCCGTTTATTTGTCCGTGCTCTATCTCCGACCGAGCCACACTATTAGCACACATCTCTCCATGCCAAAATAAATCTGCACGCTCCCACAATCCAGCTAGGCTACTTTTTTACCGACGCAACTGTCATATTTACTGTACAGATATTGTTTTTACATCACCACACGATCATGGAGAATTGTAACTTGAAGAATTGTGTGCCTGTGGAGGGGGTGTGGGACGCATAATTCGATAGGTCACCGTTTGTAGTGTGACGTAGGAAGCGAAACCCAGCCCCGTCGGAGCATCTGTTCTGTGTCCGTGTTGGATGTGAATGACCAGCGACACACAGCCAGGACTGCAGCCGCTCCGAGGACACTGTTTCTGGGCTTATGATCAGTGACACACAGCCAGGACTGCAGCCGCTCCGAGGACACTGTTTCTGGGCTTATGATCAGCGACACACAGCCAGGACTGCAGCCGCTTAGCCGCTATATATAAATGCACCATTTACACTGTCCGCCCCCTCCTCAACCACCTCCTTCGCCGTGCATTACACATGGGCTACATGCACGCTCAAAGCCTGGACACTGACAACGACAGCTTACAGCCCTGCGCGCACCCAGCGTGGCTGCGTGACACACTGAACAGCACGAACACAACGGAATGCTTATCTGTCGGGGTCTCGGGGTGGCCAAATGGAGACGTTTGGAGAAGACAGATCCCGTGCTGTCGGAACAACACAATGACAAAATACATACAGACAGATGCAATGACAACGACACGTTCCTAAATCACACAAAACACCTAATTCTTATCCTGATTATATAAAGAACAAACTACAACTTGCTTTGAAGCCCAAAAAGCCAACCTCCGCGTTCACCGTTTAATAGCTTATATCTCCACGGGCAGCAGACGGTGAGCGGTTAGGGACCGTCTACAAAGTGCAACACCGACCTTGAAAATATTCAATAACTTCCATTTATAGGCAGAATATCACCACCATATTTACATCACACATCAATGGTGTACTTATGATTGTACTACAGCATTTAATTAGCCTATACTTTAGTGCCCAACCCAACTTCCCAAGACCATCTGTAAACAATTCCCCCCCCTATCAGTAATGTGATCTATTACATCACACACTGAACATGATTTGCTGTTTGCATATATTCAGAACGGGTAAGGACTAGTATACAGTAATGCATTATTTCATAGATGCAACTCAATGACAAATGTATACACTTTTTTCGAAAATACAATGATTTGCATAAATGTATAACTGGGCTTTTAGCGGCTATGTTTCTATTGTCTGGTTGTGCTCTCTCCACAGGACCCTCGTCTGTCAGTTTAGACTTTTCTTTACCGGGAGTTGAACATGTCTATGGAATTCCAGAGCATGCAGACAGCCTCAAACTCAAAACCACAGAGTGAGTCCCATCTATCAACTATCAAGTGTTGAAATGTCCTTGTTAAGTTCATGTGCAATCATCTATTTTAGCTAATTTAGCTATTTTTAGAAGTTGGTGAAGATGTTTGAAAAAATGTTTGCCTACTATTGCATGCCAAAAATGGGGACACCAGGTTGAAAGTCTCCACGTACTGCATGTTGTGTGGAACCTGTTGATTAGTTGGCTGTTAAAGCCTAACCGAGAATGGTGGTTAGATGAATAGATTGATTAAAATAAATTGGTGTAGTAGGTGGACGAGTGGGTCAATTATAGTACATAAAGATGTAGGTGATTAAGCATTTTTGGTATTTGTTGGTTTATTTGTTTTGTTTTGTTTGTTTCAGTGCCGGAGACCCATACCGACTGTATAACCTAGATGTGTTCCAATATGAGCTGTTCAACCCCATGGCTCTATATGGTGCTGTCCCTGTCATGGTGTCCCACAGCGCCCAGCGCACCATGGGTATCTTCTGGCTCAATGCTGCTGAGACGTGGGTGGACATCAGCTCTAACACTGCAGGGAAGGTAAGCAGCAGGTCAACAGCCAGGACAAAACATTAAATTGGAGTTCTCAACGGGTCTGAGTTCTTTAACTGGGGCCTTGGCCCTACTGGGCCAGCCCGAGGCTCGGCCCAAACGATTAACATTCTTTTAGGCCCGAAATACCCATAAAGGTGTCATTATGTGTCATCAAAGTCACGCATCCAACAAGCTTTGAACTGAGACTGAGCAAATTGGACCTTCCGTTACAGAGATAATGGATAAAACATGAAAAAATACACTTGCCGATTTTCGATTGAGTTTTGGCCATCGTCTCCCGGTTTTCATTAATAACACGGGCTAGGATGTTCGGACGACAAACTTTTGAAGTAGTAGAAGTTTTATTTATAAAAAAAAAAAAATCATGCAGCCTCTGGTGTTTGATATGCATGATAGAATAGAAGCCGTAAAAATGAATATCTTGCCAAGATTACTATTCCTCTTTCAATCCTTACCGGTAGAAATACCAAAAACACTATTTGACAATTGGAATAGAGCTATCTCCAGGTTCATCTGGAGAAGTAAGAAACCCAGAGTACGTTTCAAAACATTAGTTGCCTAAAGATGAGGGAGGTATGTCTCTCCCATGTTTAGAAGACTATACTGTACCTTCGTCAGGCAGCCTCTGTAGACATTTTTAAAGCTCAGCTCAAGACCCACTTCTACAACATTGCTTTTAATTGATCTTTTATTTTTTATTTTTTCTTATTCATGTCCTCACTGTATTGCATTACTGCTTGTTTTTTAATGTCGTTGCCTTACTTTTCTTTTATTCTCCATTGTTCTGTAAAGCACTTTGAGCTGCATTTCATGTCAATAAATCAATTGGATGTCCCGCCCCAGGCATTACTGGGTGATAGGACTCTCATGAGAAAACACTCGGGAGAATTAAGTAAATGGACGAGAGTCCCTCTGAACATCTGGTTTAAGCAATGTAAGGACCAAAAGATAGATAAAGAAGTACAGAGATTGAAGTAGATAGCATATGATACAGATTAAAATAAATAAATAATAATAATCATGGAACCCGAGGCTTGGCCCAGCCCGACTAATTAGCCTACATTCTGGTCCGTCCCGACAATGTCGGATATGGCAGGGTAGGCCCAATTAGTCCTAAAACAGTGCACAAATATAAACACTCAAATATTCGCCCCTGACTCAACTTCTGCGCTTTGTGTGTCTGCAGACAGTATTTGGGAAGATGCTGGACTATGTGCAGGGCTCCAGCGAGACTCCGCAGACAGATGTGCGCTGGATCTCTGAGAGCGGCATCATTGACGTCTTCATCATGCTGGGACCGACGCCATACGATGTCTTCTCCCAGTATGCCTCCCTCACAGGTGAGAGGAAAATCTGTTGATTGGCCTTTTTACATGACCGGAGTTGCTTTTTTTTTGCTGGCATGCACGTGCCCTCCTGCAAATTATTTAGTATTTTCAGATACTGTAGTTCGGAGTGCAGGGCATCAGGCAACATACAGGTACATACGGCAGCACTGGCAGCAGACAATAGTCTCCATGGCAGTAGCTCAGGTACTTTCAGCTAAGTGCATACATCAAAATGCTAATGTATTGTACAGTATAGGTCATTTCAGACGTGGAGCGAGTGACGCAGGCGTTCTTTCCTGGATCAGCGACGCGTCTGCTCATGAGGGGCACAGGACACGTTGCATGAAAAAAAAGCTCACCACAATCCAGGTCTAGTTGCCCGAGGGCGCATGCAAAAACGAGCATTTGTGTACATTTCAAGTTGTACAATTTGATTATTGGCGGATGATAAATGGCACGAGGAATTCATAATTATGACTTTGAAGATTATAGAAAGTTTGAAAGACAGAATTACGTGCGGTATAAGACCAAGTATCATGCATAGTGCATGTGTTCCAAAGCATTTTGTCTGACCGGCTCATTCCCAGTGGCCTCGGCAAGAGGCTAGCCGTCTATGACTGGGTGTGTGTTTGTCCAAGCTCATCTCGCAAACTGCCTGTCCTGTCCTCTTTTTAAAAACGTCAATAAAATAATATACAGTAGTGTGCACGTTGAAAAATAAGATCAGTAAAAGTGTGGTGAATCATTCAAAGATGGTGTATATTGATACACTTGTCCACCCGGCTGTCATGGTCCTTTTCTTACTTAGCCTTGTGATTTCCTTGCTCAGGAACCCAGGCCTTCCCTCCTCTGGCTGGACTGGCCTACCACCAGTGCCGCTGGAACTACAATGACCAGGAGGATGTGCGGTCAGTGGATTCTGGCTTTGATGAGCATGATATCCCCTACGACTTCATCTGGCTGGACATCGAGCACACAGACGGCAAGCGCTACTTTACCTGGGACCCTCACAAGTTTGCCACACCCAAGGAGATGCTGCAGGGTATCATGGAAAAGAGACGCAAGGTAATGGAAAACGATTAACATTGCACGAACTAGGGGTAAAAATCAAACGGGATCCTCATTGTTAATAAAGGAACTTGCCACCATCGATGTTGTGTATTCAAAGCTTTATCCATTTGTTTTTAGGTTTAGCTTGTTTACATTTACTCCTTACTGAACGTCCCTGAAGTGCCTTTGTCAATGTCGGTATTCTACCAGGAATTTTTGGCTAGACTTTTCAAATAAAACGAACTACAGTATAATGCTTTGAGTTGTATTCAATGGGCTAAAACATGTCAGACCACCTTTTAATTCTTTCTCTCTGTCCATAGATGGTGGCTATTGTGGATCCTCATATCAAAGTAGACAGCAACTACAAGATCCACAATGAGATCCGCTCCAAAGGCTTCTACATTAAGAATAAAGATGGTGGAGACTATGAGGGCTGGTGCTGGCCAGGTTTGATTCAATCTACTGTCAGAAGAAATAACAATGCTTTAAATTAATATTGAACCTACACTGAAGTAACGAGTAACGTAAATCAAGTAAACAGATTAAATTTGAATTAATCTGAGTGTACTGGTTGTCGTCATGCCATATTTTTCTAACTCCAGATCTGTCTGTACTCTTTCCCATTTTGTTTATTTCTCCAGGTAATGCAGGCTACCCTGACTTCACCAACCCAGAGATGAGAGCATGGTGGGCCAGCATGTTTGCTTACGATCAATACGAGGTGAGAAATCCGGAGATGAAAGCTGTATTATTCTGTAAAACAGGATGGACAGTCCACTAAACTGTTTACTTTAAAAAATATGTATTGGGCTGTATCAAGAGCGGTAGACCAAGTATAAACATCAGTCTAGCATTCTAGGAGACATCCTACGGAATAACTGTTGACCCTAATTTGAACCATCTATTTGGGGCAAAGAAGTAAGCAAATAAGGGATTCATTATATTTTTCCTGTTGTTGGGTTTTCCTTTCTCACACTCTTCCATCTCTATTTCCCAGGGATCCATGGAGAACTTGTACACATGGAACGACATGAATGAGCCATCAGTGTTCAATGGACCAGAGGTCACCATGCACAAGGATGCTTTGCATGGCTCCTGGGAGCACCGGGATGTGCACAACCTCTATGGCTTCTATGTGGTGCGTGTCAGGACTTTGAGCTTGTATTCTAGCTGGATGCAGACTTCATGGGGGTTATTATTAGACCAACTCTTAAAAATAAAAAAAACAATAAAGCCCCAAAAGGAAAGCCTATAGGGGTCGATGGCTGTCAAGGAGTTAATATTTTGCAAGTGACTGCCACATTTATGTTCTTTAGTTGATATACTTATCCATAACAATTTATGATTAATGGTAGTGCAAGTGTTTTCGTTGTGGCTCTGCAGGAGCCTAGTGGGTAGATTTTGAAGGTGCGTTTTACCAATGGAAATACATAAATTGGCCTCGCTCTGCGCACATTCGTATTATGAAAGGCATATCGGCCCGTGTTGAACGCACTGACCCGTGTTGAACGCACACACATTATGGCTTACCGCGGTCCTGAATATTTTAGCATTGTGGGAGTGTCCATATGTTAATTATTTTCGCTTTGCGCAATTTGCTATTAAGCCCCTTGACCTAAAGACACTCAGCGCATAACGATTAGACGTGGGTCTGACCACCTCATAAACGCAAAAAGCACTGTTTGATTTGACACTTGAGCGGCTCTGGGAAGCTGGTAGAGTGTTGCCATGTCTGTTTATTATAAGCGGCTTTTTTTTCTGTAAAGTTGCTTTCTGTGTAGTTGTTTTTCTTGTTTCTAAAGTGGTTATTTGGGCTTTTCTCCTAATGTTGTTTAAACCAGTGATCCTCACACAGCACATTCCGATGTCAATGATCCCCAGATTAATGCATTTGCCCAACTAAGGACAGCTAATCCAAAAATTAAATAAAAAGATTACTTTTGAAAATAGCAGATCTATACCAGCTCACAATGCATCACATTCATTCATTAAAACTATGAACTCTGACTGCAGGGGGATATATAATGATCATTATAACAATGTGCAAGAACATATTTAAAAAGAAGGAAGAACTTTATATTTGTGGACAATCAAAATATGTTTTTTTATTTTAATGTGGTGTCATTCAAATTAATCTGGATATGGCAGACTCACTATTTAGAAAATAAAAACATGGCACTTCATTTAAAATAGGTTACAGACCCCTGTTATATGCGCTTATTTTTATAGACCTATTTACTTGTTTCTATGAGACATGGAAGTTTTGCGTCTTTTTAAAAAAAATGTTGAGATTAGAAACGGCCATAATTCTTTCATTTCTCAACCTTAAAAATAAATAAAAACATCTCCATAATCCGTGGGAAATGTGCTTTCATATGCTGTATCACACCCGATTCAAGTCTTCTTCAATAAAATGCTACGAGCGAACTCAGCGAAGACCATACCATCGGGGCCACAGCATTACGCAGCACGCATTCAACTCATTCCTTCGTCGTGACTTGAATGAAATAAAATATAATAAACGTTATTTTACTGGTGTTTTTCAATAGAAACAAATAAAGAGCGTGTGTAGGCTACTGTGTGCAAGTGCAACAGTGCATATACATGCATGCACTAGGCTATATTTCTTCCGTGTCGGGATGGTGATTGAGCTCTTCAAGTTCACAGCCCGTTTGGTCTTTCATAAAAAAACGTTGATATTAGCCTATAAACACTCATGGTTCTCTCATTTCTCAACCGTTTTATTAAATGTAAAAATCTCCATATTCCTTAGGAATCTTGCTTTCATTCGCTGTATGGTACATGGTTCTATCGTTATCGAATTAATTAATGAATTGCCAATTTGCCAATATGCTGCTATCTACTCGCAATTCCATTCCGATCTGAAAGATGGGTCTGTTCTTTTGAGGCATAAAGGTGACAGCATGCAGTGCAATAGGAATAATTAACCCAAATGTGACAAAGGCATGTCATGTCTTCTATGGTGCCAGCCTGAAGAAATGTCATACCACGATCCCCAAAGTGCGCATTCCGTATGTGACATCAGCTGACTGGTAAAGAGAATAGTACGGACATGTTGATTGGGTACGTCTCAAACACGCCTTAAACACACCCATGACTAATTCAAGGCCGTTTTGCGCACTTCGCGGGGTGTCAAAAGCGCTTCTTAACATGCCCAAAATTGCAATATGACATACTACACGCCCCCAGATCATAATACTGTAATTAGATTAGTAATATAGAAGTAAGTAAAATAGAAGTCCTAAATCGACCCCTAGCAGTCTATAAGAGGGTTGGGGAGTTTGTCTGTGTGTGAGCTCAGAAGCTAATCTTGCAAACTGATCAATCGTCACCAATCATATGTTTTAAACTTGTTATAATATTTTATAATTGTTAGTCAAAAGTCCTCTGATCGGGCTGAAACAGTGTTCAAAAGTTGGAGTCATACGTCAGATGATTGACGTCACAAGCTGGCCACATGAAGTCTGACATTGCCATGCCATTTCAGATTTTTTGATTATTAGTGAGCACTAGTACCTTTAGTAGTAAGTAAAGAAAACCCACTGTGCCTTGATAGCTATTTTTGGGACACAAAAATGTGATATCTATGTGTGACAAAATAAATACCTCGTATAGATAGATCATTATGAATTCACGCACCTTTTTTATGTGAAAATGTGAACCTTCATGGCTTGTTTGTAGACTGTTCGCTGCTCCTCCTCATTGTTCTTCTAACTTGCAGCAAATGGCCACAGCAGAGGGCCTCATCCAGAGGTCAGGGGGAGTAGAGCGTCCATTTGTCCTTACTAGGGCCTTCTTTGCTGGCTCACAGCGCTATGGTAAGCTGCCTTCTGTCTCCACTGTCCATACTACCCACCTGCTTGTGTTCCTGTATGCTAGCAGGCTTTGTCAGAGTGAGAGCAGGGTTAAATAATGATTTAAATACAGTATATTAGAATTTTATAGATCACCTATAGAAATGTTTAAACTTATCAAGAAATTGCTAAATGTTAAGTTAAATGGGTAGATATGACCGATCACTAGACCACCTTCCTGTAGTGCTTCCACCACTTAAGATAGCTGTTCTTATTGGTGCGCTACACCGCCATACTATTACATAGTTGTTGGCTTAAGAAACATGTTTTGGGCTTTCCACCTCGTTCAACTTTCCCATACATGTTTTATCAGTAATGATTCCAGGGCTTTCTTGCAATTTGTTGTCAAGTTCTTCCAGTACGGTTTCCTCCAGGGCTCTTTCCATGTCAATATGCCTGTATAGAGACCTGTGTCAGTTTGTGAAACGGCTGCATAGATTTGAGAAACTTTGTCATTGCAATGAATTGACGATAGATTTAACATTTTGGTATACACTTTTGAGCGATATGAGGTCTGAAGTTCCGAACTGAATATGACTCTTTGGCTTTATTGCAGTGCTCCTTCATTACGTTTCCTATTTAAATCAATTTCCATTAAATGCACTCAGTGCCTGTAATGTATTGCTCCCTGTTTAATTTACATTTGTTTCGCCATTGCAAGTGTGTGTCACATGAGGGCATTTGTAGCATTTGTATATACATTCATGAGCCATACACAAATTAATCTGATTTGTAATGGCTTACTTTAATAGCCTAATAATAATGATAAATAAACTTTTCAACCAGACATTAATATTTATAATTGAAATTCTAGTTGGCCGGTAACCGGTAAATACGGGTTAATGTAAACATTGGAGTACCTCTCCTCTAGGCGCCGTGTGGACGGGTGACAATGCTGCTGAATGGGAACACCTGAAGATCTCCATCCCCATGTGTCTGAGTCTTGGCCTGGTGGGAATCTCTCTCTGTGGTGGTAAGCATCAACCTGTAGTTAACCTCACTGTGTTCAGCTGACGCTTACAAAACGCATCTGTGTATGCTGTCCATGCATCTATGAATTAAAAGTACCAGAAGGACTTTGGTCCTGGCTATTATTTTCTGACAGTTAGGGACCTGCCAGTACAACAGAATATCCATATAATCCAAATCATATGAGAGAAGAGCAGGTGTCATAAACAGCCTGGCTAATTAGAAACTTCCATAGTGTCCATAGTCTGATATTTCAATGTCTGCTGATTAAACTGATGTTTAATTTCAAAGAAAAACGGAAATGAACTGACATTCCCTTTGCCCTGCCTTGGCCATAAAGCACTGGGAAAACAATCAAGTTTAAAATAATTACTATTTCCACAGATGATGAATGATGTAGAAGAAGTTGAATGATGAAGAAGAAATCGTTGAAAAGCTAAATCAAAATGATAGACTTATGGATGCATTTTCTATTGGTTGTCAACTCTTTAGCAAAAAGCAACATTTGACCTGACAAATTGCATGACAAGCAGAATGCGTGCTGCCTACTGATTTGATTTTGATTTTGATCTCTTTTAACCTTTCGGCTAATCTTCCAAGAGTCCAGCTGCCTACTGATATGTTTCATTTGTTGTGAGTGAACCACTTGGTCAACATCTTCCCTGTCTTTTCCTTAGCTGATGTGGGCGGCTTTTTCAAGACCCCCAACAGTGAGCTTCTGGTGCGCTGGTACCAGACGGGTGCCTACCAACCGTTCTTCAGGGCCCATGCCCACCTGGACACCCCCCGCCGTGAGCCCTGGCTCTTTGGTCCAGAGAACACTGCGCTGATCCGTGAGGCAGTTCGTCAGCGTTACGCCTTGCTGCCCTACTGGTATCAGCTATTCTATCAGGCACACCACTCTGGACATCCAGTCATGAGGTGTGTTTTGTGTGTGTGTGTGTGTGTGTGTGTGTGTGTGTGTGTGTGTGTGTGTGTGTGTCGGTGGTCGCGCTAGGATTTTAAACTGCCAGTCCCAATGTCCGACATGTATTGGACATGGAAAAAGAGAGAATCAGACATCTGATTAAAATAACGGTCATACATGAGACATACAGGTGCATAAATGCAGCCTAACTACAGCATTATATTTTGGATTGAACTATTTGAACATAATTGAGTAATATGCACATTTTATATAGCAGTGTCATCTTGCACAGATACATTAATTACCTACATTACCATTTGCACATTGAGCGCTTGCAGCATTCGTAATGGTTTCTCAATAATCTGTTTTACTTTGAACATAATGTCCTTCAGAATATCAATCAGAGGGTAGCCTACTGCACCAACATAGGTACTTCAGATTCATCTTTGATAATGTGGCTCAGCTGACGTGTTTAAGGCAATACATTATAGGCTAGTAGTCGTCACACAAGTAATAGATACAGGCAGTGGATGCTGTCCCTGCGTCTGCTTAGGACAGCTTTTTGGGCAAGTTGATTAAGTATCAGTGCGAATCTTGTAGTCTAGAGATATTCTTATTATTCTATGAGGAGACTGAGAAGTTGTAACTTTTCAACGTGTCCACATTTATGATTAACGTCGTGTTTCACCTGGATGCGAGCAACAGTTGCCGTGTGGATAGCTTTTGTGTAGAGTCTTTAGGCATCCGTGGTTGTTGGATGTTTCATATTCAAATGCATTTGCATTGTTGTTGATTAGTGGTTGGACAACTTGCCTTTACCAACTTTACTCACAAGTGCCCTCTCGTTTGAACGTGTCCGACGTATTCTAACTTGTTTAGGCTGTTAAATACATGACTTAATAACCGTCCGGAACGACACAGCATTTCTGGCATTTCAACTGCCGACAACTCATAACTCTAGTCTATTCGACAAGTTCTCAGCAACAACTATTGTTCCTGTCTTCCCTTCACAATAAAGTGCCTCCTGTTTACTTCCCAATGCAGCGCATTTACACAGGTTATTTATTAACAGGAAATCGGTGTAACTTAACCGTAGACTTAGAATTTGACAGCGTGTGTGTTCGTGACAGAGGAAGAGGGAAAGCGAGAGATTTGCGGTAGATTATAATGGACGGCCGTGTCATCGTCAATCTGTCAGGATGTCCGTAGAGATTTATATTTTCCGGTCTTTGTCATAAAATATCCGTCAAAATCGGCAATTACAGGACTAATGCAACCTCTGGGTGTACGTGTGTCATACTGTATGTCATCTCACCTGTCTGTACATTGCAGGCCACTGTGGGTGGAGTATCCTCAGGACACTGTTACATTTGCTATGGATGACCAGTTCTTGCTAGGTGAGTCACCTCCGACACGTGCATGTAGCATGGCACCTTTTTCCTCAGTCGAGTTTGAGCAAGTAACCACATGAACCCTAGCATCCCTAGTCTGGGGTAAACATTTGGCATGAATAGCAGATCTTCAAGCTCACTGCCTGTCGCAATGTGACACACAAAGTACACTGTAAAGTGCATTTGAATGAATCAGAAAGACAAGAAACTAAGTGCAATAAATTAAAAAAGAACATAAATATAGCCCCCAAGAGTGCGTGCTCTCCATTGTTCAATAAAACTTATAGCAGCCTAATGTGACATACGGTAATTTCCTTTGCCTTGAAAATAAGAGTTGACAAAGGTTTGCTTTTGTACCTTGAAAATAATGAAATATGATTGTTTTGCATGGCTAGCTCACTCAAGGACCCCTAAATTAAGTATTTGACCACGGACCCCCATGTGAAAATATTTTGTGCCAGGGACAAGATACAAGATTTGTTGTTTATAATGTTTAAAAAATGCAAACATTTTCAAGATTATTTTTGAAAATGACAGATCTACAAGCTCAGATCTATGCGTCACATAGTGACATTGTTGTAGGCTTGTACATTGCTATATTAATTTGGCTGAGGGGTGACCCCCTGTCCCCCAGATCCCATTTTGAGAACCAATGTCGTATATTATACACTAATGTAGTAGCCTAGTAAGAACAGGGTTTAGGAGAACCAAACCATAATGCAGCCGCTTAAAGTTATCAGTCCTGGGGACGGATTTCAGTCCTGAGGATTTCATAGGAGTTATTTAATGAAATCAGTGCAGATTTGCAAAAAGTAATTTTCAGTCTTGGGATTCTTTTTGGCTTTAAGCCCTGCATAATGTCATCAATGCCCTGTACCTAACTCACTGTGTGTTGCTCCAGGGAGAGACCTGCTGGTTCACCCAGTGACTGAAGAGGGGAGCAGGGGAGTCACTGCCTACCTGCCAGGGCAAGGAGAGGTAAGATGTCAATCATTTTGTCCATATCTCAAAAATGTGCCCCATTTCTCCCTTATTTTGCACATTAAAATAAACAGATTAAAAACTCCAGAAGCCCCTTGGATCTTTAATTGTGCACTCCAGGAGCCCTACTTATATTCTTTTTACTACGTTCTGTTCCTCTTGTACTACCCTTAGGACACATTTTCAACTTGGCACAGGATATCTCAAAAAGCCATAAAACTTTCTGTGTGTATTCATTCTCCTAACCATTTGAGTGACCACATGACTTGGAGAGCTTTTAGGCTCTTAACTCTGCACTTACTGCATACTGGCAGCAATAGCAAGAGACAAATTGGCCATGAGTCTGCAAATTAGTGACAAAAGAACCTTGAGCAGTTTTCAACTTTGTGCAAATGGAGCGTTGCTCTGTTGCTAAATGTAGGGAAAACCATGTGTATGTTTATCTTGGGGACTCGAGTGGGGATTTAACCCGCTATATTTTCTGTGTCCCTGTCCATTTACATAATAAATGTAGGCACATTCCCATACCAAGTTTAATCGACTCTGTGCATAACTGTAGTCCCAAGTTTTCAGAAGGTGGTATACCCTTTTCCTGTTGAGCATTTTCCTATAGCTTCATTTAATAGGCTAGGCAGTAAGTTTGAACCGGAAATGGTTCAAACTGATGCTGAGAGTCTCTAGTCTGGAGTATTTTGTATGTTCTTGGCAAAGAAACCATTTGTTTGTGTTTTGATAAGAGTCTTTTGGTGGTCCTATTCTAACCTCCGTCTGCCTGTTGCAGATCTGGTTCGATGTCCACACTTTCCAGAAGCACAATGGTGCCCAGAACCTTTACATCCCTGTCACCATGAGTTCTGTAAGAGAGACACACACACACACACACACACACACACACACACACACACACACGTAGTATCCATCTTACTCCAAGGTTTAACTCATTCCCTCTTCACATTTATACTGTTATGTATGTGGAAGTATGGAGTAAACGGATTCACCATGATAACTGCTTTGCCTGTTACTGTAAAGTATGTTTGTGTCGTTGTGTGTTATGTTATGTCTTGCTAATATGACTGTCTTGTTACCAGATCCCAGTATTCCAGCGTGGTGGTTCCATTATTCCCAGGAAGGCCAGAGTTCGCAGGTCGTCCTCTTGTATGGAAGATGATCCCTACACCTTATACGTGGCCCTCAGTGCCCAGGTATCCTACACACACACGCACATTGTTTTTTTTTTTTTTTAAGATATTTTTTTGCGGCTTACGCCTTTTATTGATTTTTGAAGGGACAGACAGTAGGCTGACAGGAAACGGGAGAGAGATGGGGGGATGACATGCAGTAAAGGCCGTGTCGGGTCCGGGAGTCGAACCCGCGGCACACTGCGACTGGATTACCAGTCCGGTGCCCAGACCGTTACGCTACGGCCTGGGCCACACGCACATTGTTGATACTGTGACAGTTATTCTAAATCTCATACAGTAGTCCACTCCTGTGTCGACATACCTTCTACTAGTTGGAAGCATTTTTAACCACTATTCTCTCATTTTGTTCCTGAAAGAGAACTGCAGAGGGTGAACTCTACATAGACGATGGCCACACCTTTAACTTTAATAAAAAGGAGTTCATCCACAGGAGCCTGTCTTTCGCCAAAAATGTCCTCTCTTCCAGGTGGGTCATGAGTATCATTAATATTATATGCTCTGAGTCAGCACTGTCTCATCTAATGGATTTTGGAACCATATTTGTAACCAGTTTCGAAATTCTACCTTCTCATGCAGAGCAAAGCCCGAACCGAGTTAGATTTCGGGACACATATGCTGCATTAGTGTTAGTGCATAAGTGCAAGTGCTGCATTTCTAAAAAAAATTAAAGCATTAACTGAACTGATGCTTTAAAGGTATATTCAGTGATTTCACTCAAAAAACCTTAGGTTTCGTTTTTGGCTGTGGGACCCAGCCTTTCGTCCAATCAGGATAGAGAGTCAAAAACGAAACCTAAGGTTTTTTGACCCCCAGGGGTCAACTGGGGACAGGGAGGAACTCCTTATATGGCCAGCACACTCTATAGTAGGGAGGATTATCACAACAAAACAAAAAAATAAGTGATATTTGAATTAAGTGAAATCACTGAATATACCTTTAAAAAAAGTGAAATATGCCAGAATTATATATTGGTTGTGCTCTTGTATTGATCTCTACTGTAATGTTCTTTTTAGTAAGGCCATCTTTATGTCTATTCCCCCCACACAGGAATCTAGCTCCTGATGCTCAGTATTCTACACAGTCCTGGATCGAACGCATCCTCATACTGGGATCCAGCAAACCCAGCAAGGTTACCCTCAGAACTGCTGGTGAGTACCCGAATGGTTTGCGGAGCGGTCTTGATATCGGAAGGTCGCTAGTTCGTATCCCCGGACCGGCACGTTAAAATTACCACCGCTGAAGTGCCCTTGGACAAGGCATTGAACCTCTACCATGAAATGTTCTATGAGCAGGGCCTGGCTGTAAACAAGTTCTTGAGCTTAGTCCAGTTACCCTGGGTAAACATGGTACACATAGTAACCTTTCCTTTCGTTTTACCTAATGTGCTGTCTCACACATTCTGCGACCATGTTGGTGCCTTAGTAGTTTATGTCAATTTACATCGTGCTTGAAAGTATCTTACTGTTCACTAGCTTGGTTGTTGGTCTATATTGTGCGAATTTGACAACTGTTCCTAAAACTAGAAAAGTCGCAATTTTGAAGTGTGGTTGCTGCAATCGCTTACATAGGCCCCTCCCACAAATTTTGATAGCCAATGTCAAGTCACCCCTGTGATCATGTGTAAGTAATTCGGAGGGTATTGATCCAGGGGGGCAGTCAGACAGATATTTTGTGAAGCCACCAAGGAAATCGGGATTTCCTGAAAGTTCATATAATGGCCTGTTGTGGCGCTGTCATTGGGCCCAAAAAAACCCATAGCCCCATAGAAGTCCATGTATTTGGGCCCAACTTCACCTAGACTGTATTTACGTTAATAAACATGGTCATGAATACTTTCTGCTTCCAGTCACTAGTTTAAAGTCTCATTTCTAATGTCATAATATTCTTTTTGGAAAATAATGGTCCCATTTATTTAAAAAATGACCATAAAGTCGCGTATGTTCTGAGGGGCTTGGCTACCGTTGCAGTCTATGATCGGGATTCCCCACCCACTCGAGTCAAAATAAAAACCAACTAAGAAGAAGGGGGGGAAGTCCCGCCTCGTTGTCTGGGCCAGCCAATGGGCCAGCTGGGCCCAAACGGATCTAGAAAGATGGCGATTCACAATAAAAGGACTGACAGGCTTCATTTTACGTTCATGTTAGACCCGGGGAACGCTTTGTCCATATTCTTTACAGTCTATGGATTGATCCCCAAAATCATGTTTTTGCACGTGTTTGTCTCTTCGGTCTTCAGTTCCAAATTTGCATTTCCACTTTGTTAACAATGTCCGCCATTGTTGATTTTCCAAGCTGGCATGGAATGGAAACAAGCCTGGGTTTATCTAGCATCAGTATTATAATGACTCAAATATTAAATAAGTTGCATATCAGCACCCCCACCACCTCAGGACATTGTGGTACTGCAGCTAAAACGGCTTCAGAAGCAAAAAACGAAATGCCATGGACTGGTTATATCAATGGTGATTGAGGCTCAAACCATTAGAAATAAGTTTGAGGGACATGCACATTAGACACTATGGGGTCGATTTAGGACTTCTATGTTACTTACTTCTATATTACTAATCTAATTACAGTATTATGATCTGGGGGCGTGTAGTATGTCATATTGCAATTTTGGGCATGTTAAGAAGCGCTTTTGACACCCCGCGGAGTGCGCAAAACGGCCTTGAATTAGTCATGGGTGTGTTTAAGGCGTGTTTGAGACGTACCCAATCAACATGTCCGTACTATTCTCTTTACCAGTCAGCTGATGTCACATACGGAATGCGCACTTTGGGGGTCGTGGTATGACATTTCTTCAGGCTGGCACCATAGAAGACATGACATGCCTTTGTCACATTTGGGTTAATTATTCCTATTGCACTGCATGCTGTCACCTTTATGCCTCAAAAGAACAGACCCACCTTTCAGATCGGAATGGAATTGCGAGTAGATAGCAGCATATTGGCAAATTGCCAATCCATGCGTAATTAATTAATTCGATAACGATAGAACCATGTACCATACAGCGAATGAAAGCAAGATTCCTAAGGAATATGGAGATTTTTACATTTAATAAAACGGTTGAGAAATGAGAGAACCATGAGTGTTTATAGGCTAATATCAACGTTTTTTTATGAAAGACCAAACGGGCTGTGAACTTGAAGAGCTCAATCACCATCCCGACACGGAAGAAATATAGCCTAGTGCATGCATGTATATGCACTGTTGCACTTGCACACAGTAGCCTACACACGCTCTTTATTTGTTTCTATTGAAAAACACCAGTAAAATAACGTTTATTATATTTTATTTCATTCAAGTCACGACGAAGGAATGAGTTGAATGCGTGCTGCGTAATGCTGTGGCCCCGATGGTATGGTCTTCGCTGAGTTCGCTCGTAGCATTTTATTGAAGAAGACTTGAATCGGGTGTGATACAGCATATGAAAGCACATTTCCCACGGATTATGGAGATGTTTTTATTTATTTTTAAGGTTGAGAAATGAAAGAATTATGGCCGTTTCTAATCTCAACATTTTTTTTAAAAAGACGCAAAACTTCCATGTCTCATAGAAACAAGTAAATAGGTCTATAAAAATAAGCGCATATAACAGGGGTCTGTAACCTATTTTAAATGAAGTGCCATGTTTTTATTTTCTAAATAGTGAGTCTGCCATATCCAGATTAATTTGAATGACACCACATTAAAATAAAAAAACATATTTTGATTGTCCACAAATATAAAGTTCTTCCTTCTTTTTAAATATGTTCTTGCACATTGTTATAATGATCATTATATATCCCCCTGCAGTCAGAGTTCATAGTTTTAATGAATGAATGTGATGCATTGTGAGCTGGTATAGATCTGCTATTTTCAAAAGTAATCTTTTTATTTAATTTTTGGATTAGCTGTCCTTAGTTGGGCAAATGCATTCATCTGGGGATCCTTGACATGGGAATGTGCTGTGTGATGATCACTGGTTTAAACAACATTAGGAGAAAAGCCCAAATAACCACTTTAGAAACAAGAAAAGCAACCACACAAAGCAACTTTACAGAAAAATAAGCCGCTTATAATAAACAGACATGGCAACACTCTACCAGCCTTCCAGAGCCGCTCAAGTGTCAAATCAAACAGTGCTTTTTGCGTTTATGAGGTGGTCAGACCCACGTCTAATCGTTATGCGCTGAGTGTCTTTAGGTCAAGGGGCTTAATAGCAAATTGCGCAAAGCGAGAATAATTAACATATGGACACTCCCACAATGCTAAAATATTCAGGGACGCGGTATGCCAAATGTGTGTGCGTTCAACACGGGCCGAGTGCGTTCAACACGGGCCGATATGCCTTTCATAATACGAATGTGCGCAGAGCAAGGCCAATTTATGTATCACGACCTGGTAAACTGCACCTTCAAAATCGACCTGTATGGGCTGTATTTTGCGTGTCTGAAGTACCAAGTCTTATTACTTAAGACCTGGAGGCGTGATCAATGCCATTTGGCTATTCTGAGTGGCCAAAGAGCATTGACCACGCCTCCACAGCGGCGGAACTACCGGGGGTGTAGGGGGGGTGGTCACACCCCGGCCCGGACCTCCTGAGGGCCCGGGCTGTCAGATGATCGATGGACGATTTTTTTACACAGTCACTCACGACTGATAAAACCAAGAAAAAGAAAAAGAAGAAAGCGACGGGCCCCCGCTGGTCGCTTTCTTCTTTTTCTTTTTTTCTCTGATGTAAAGAGAAGTTTGTGGCAGCGCGAGCTGCGCGACGCCACGACCCATGCTGCTGCGGCCCATGCACTCAGCACATCGCAATTTCGTTTTTTTCTGCTGCTGCAGTTGGAATTAAAGAATGACAAATAAAGCAATCTTGAATCTTGAATCTTGAATTAACCAGATACAGAGCCTATATAGCCTATAATAGTCTACACTTTAACAAAATATCATGTCTGTCTGATGAGAATTTACCGCGCTGCCGAGAGAGAGTCCAGCCAGGGCTACAAAAGTGGCAAGACCTGTCACTCATTAGTAGGCTAATCACTCTGTGTGATTCCACAACGGACTGTTTCGATTCTAAACCCCTTCTTGTTGCTTTTCCCTGTGTGCGATCACTCAGCAAAGGTGAAACAGAACACAAAGATGAGTATTAGCCTATTTATTTTTTTAACGCAGCACCTCTCTCTCTCTACGTCTCTCTCTCTCTCTCTCTCTCTCTCTCTCTCTCTCTCTCTCTCGTGTGTGTGCACTGCTGCGCAATGTCACAGACGCGATCAATAATATATAGCATAAATAACAGGCAAAATGTAACACTTTCCCTCTATCTGTGACTGTGATCATCACCTCACACACACAACTCCTCTCTCGTTCATGCACGGCTGCTCAAATTAGCAGCAACTGTTGGGAGTCATGTTCGGTGAGGCCCGGTCGTGCTGTCTCACACCCCGGCCCGGCCCAATGTTGTTCCGCCACTGCGCCTCCAGGTCTTAAATTAAGTAATAAGTAATAGCCCATTAGCTGCGTGCCACCAAAACTGTGGGACAAGTTGCGTGCCAAAGTATCGCTCATTTACAATAACAATATTGTGGTTGCCCTGTTAGGACAACCACACTAATTATTGAACACTAATTATTGAACCTCCTATTTTCAGGTGTTAATAATAGGTCAGGTTTGCTTCAGGCTGTTAATGTCTCTTTTAATTTCCGTTCTGCAGATGGTCAGGAGAGCCAACTGGAGTTTGACTTTGACGCTTCCATGTCGGTGTTGACGCTTCGCAAGCCTGGCATGAACACCGGGAAGGACTGGACCGTGGTGCTTCAGTAACCATGGTGACACCGGGACGGACTGGACCGTGGTGCTTCAGTAACCATGGTGACGGAAGGAGAGTGATCAAGAGGCGTGAGCAGGAAGTAGAGTGACTGAACGGGGATAAGGAGAGAGGGACTGAGTGGATTAGATACAAAGCTCTTATACAGGAGAAACAAGAATGAGAAGATAACTGCCTCAGTGTGGCACAGTTGGACTGTGGACCTAAACACACACACTCTGTCTTGAATACTCATATTACATTCTCCCACATGATTCCTTTGTCAATGTATAGTATTCATCCATACATAATTAAGTACGCACAGGTGTTTACATGTAATCCCATGTAAACCTGTTGGTAGAACTGAGCCACTTGAAAATGTCCCTACTATGTCCAATCTTGTGTTCAGTAATGCTGCAATGGTGGGTCAACTAACTGAACGGTTACTAGATAGTTTTTAATTCACTTATTTCTGTTTAGAACAAAAATGAAGGAGAAAAATAAGATTGGTCAAATCATGATTTCATTGTAGTGGATGTTTAGGATTAGACCAAAGACATTCAGATGATTTATTTTGTCTTGTTTTGTCCCCCAGGCTGTCCATCCGTAACGCCTGTGAATAAAAAAAACATCACTGGGGGAAAATAGTTTGTTTTTGTTTTTTAAAATGAAAGGTGCACAGTCATTCTTAACGAACAAGCTGTTGATTCCCCTCTTTTTGTGACCATGTGTTTGACTTGAGATTCTTTCACAATTCATTCCATCCCCTTTTCTATTTTATTTTTTATTTTTAAACGACAAGCACTTAAACTGAAGTCTGTGTACTTGTGCCACATTTGATCATGGTTAAGTGTTTATAACTGTCCCCTTGCCAGTTTTGTGTTAATTTGTGAAGGATGGATTTATACTTAGTTCCCGTGTGCTGAATGATGTGAGGATGAGCTTGTAGATCTGCTATTTTAGGTGTGCCACACCGGCTCGCAAATAAGTTTAACAGGGCTCTTTAAGAGTGCTAGTATGTACATTCCCCCCCCCCCTTTTTTTTTGTACAGCTGCCATAAGATGTAAAGACATGATTTTTGCTACAGCTTGAGGCCATTTCATTCCTGTTTTGCCCATCCATTTGTTTCTAAAGAATGTGTGCACTATCATGTCATTGCTCCATCCAGGAATGTTTTTTTTTTTTTTTTTTTTTTTACAGAAAGTCATTCACAAACTACTGAGCAGCGAGGGGATTCTTGGCTCTTTTGAACCTGATACTAAAGTTATTTGGCAAAAGGAATTGTTCAGGGGATTGAACCACTGATACTGTGGAAGACTAATTCTGTTTTCTTTGACATGTCCTTTTTCTGGTTTATCCAACTTTGTTTACTTGATTATATTTTTAATGCACTTCAGGAAGAGCGAGAACTTAATTATTATTTTCCTGTTTTTTGGAGGGGGTGACTAGATATTGAGATGGTTTGGAGTTGCCATTTGTAAATGTAATTTACAACTGTTAAAATCTATACATAGGTTCAGCTTAATCGTGGAATGTCACATGACGGTGGCTTGCAGATCTGTGTCCGTAAATACAGCCCAATGTGAACTGATCATCCCTAAATATTCAGTTGAACATTTGGGTACTCTGAAACCATCCCTGTTTGGTCAAAATGGCAGGATATTTACAGTAGGGGGTTATTGTATAAGTTTGTCTTTTTGTTTTCTTATGTACATTTTGCTGCAAGTTGTAGAGGGTAGGCATTTTATTTGGAGATATGAATTAGAAATGGGACTGAATAATGAGGAGCCTGCAAATGTTACAATCACGGTTGTCAGTTGCACTTCACAAAATGAGACTAAAGAGAAAATCATGAACTTGACCAAATGTATTAAAGGATGGATCCTGTATTAAATTTGCTTAAATTAGTTGGAAATAAATAAAATCTTCATTCCCACTTTTAAAGTGTTTTATTTTAATATAGTCCCATGTGTATTGAAATAGCCTAGATTAGTAGATATTATGTAACAGCGCAAAACTTGATGTAACTGGATAAATTGTGTATCTAATCCAGTATCTCAGTATCAGTATCTCAGTAAACTGGATAAAATACACCTTATGTTTGTGTATCCAGCTGATCTTACTAAACCCAGTGATCAAAATAAACTTCGGGTCAAGCCAGAGTCATAGGGAGGGAGGGAGCGTGGGCCGTGGGGGGCATCTGTCTATGTGCATCATAGATGGGCATAGAGTCATTAGAGTGGGGTCACGCAATGGGGTCAGGTTGAAGTGTCGTCGCGATCGAGTGACGTCATCGTTGCAACATTTGGCGATCATGGCGACTGAAGTTTCAGAAGATCTGAGTGGCAACAACGGAGAACTTGTGGAAGATTCTTCGGGTTAGTTGATATATAAATCAATTCAGGTGCAATGTAGGACTCGTATTTTGATGTTCCGCAAGTTGCTTTTGCTTTTGTGTGTTTAGTGTTTTTGCCCGACGGTGTTTTCATTCAAACATTCAGCAATGCTAGCCATGGCTAACATCAGCTAAGCTAGGCTTAGGCTATGTGATGTTCATGAGCTCGTATGCTAGCCTTATTAGGAATAGGACGATTCCATGTTGATCCAGAGATACCTTATGCAAACGTGAGGAAGAATTGTGTGGGTTTATAACAAGGAGATGATTAAGTGGTCATCTCCAGGACAAATGTATGTCCATAGCTCTAGTCCATAACTAATGCCTTTGCATAAAGTATGTCCCTAGTTAAAATACATCACTTAATTTAAGGAGGCACTTACCCAAGTACCCAATACAATTTACTAAGAACAAATACCGTTGCAGCTATTCTATCCAGCAAACCAGCCACTGCTCTAGTCAAGTCCACAACCCACAGTAGTGGTCCCATGCAGTCCCACAAGTGTCATTCTCATTCCATGCATGTATGTTGATAGCCCTCCAAGCAGAACCCAAATGCTACTGAAGTTTCTGACATTTGTTCGACCCAGTGCATTGGGTCCTGTTCCACGTCGTCCATGCCACCTGATTAAAACATTTACTGGCTCATGTTTACATGTTTACCGCCTCGCCGCGCTCTTTGACGATATTCTTCAGTATGAGGCTTTCTGAATATGTAAAGTATAAGTACCCATACATGCCGCTGCGAATATCTCCTGTGGCGCGGAAGCCGTTAAGTATTTTTAATATATGTTTGCCCGATTTGGAAGCTTGGATTCTTCTTTTCCTTCCTTGTTTATTGACACCTCATTGTACCGCCTATCTGGCTAGCTAGTGGCGCTATAGCTATGACACAGCAGATCAGAGGCAGGGACGTAGCCTCACAAGCCAACCGCACACCGGGAGGCGGTACAATAAACGGTAAACAAACAAGAAGAAATAAAGCGACCAAATCGGTCAAACAAAGATTAAAAATACTTAACGGCTTCCGCGCCACAGGAGATATTCGCAGCTGGATGTATAGCTACTTAAAGTTACCGAATTCAGAATAACTCAAGGAAAATAATGGCGTCACATGCCGCGGGTCCTATTTTAGAGAGAATCTCCACTTCCGCAAATAGGAATTTCCATACGAAAATACAGTAGTGAGCAGGGACCCAACGTAAAACTCAACAAAAAATCAGAAAAGTTTTACGTAGGGTACCGAAAGGGGCTAGTATGCTGACTGACTATGCCCAGCTACAGTATAATGCACTGAACAGTGAACAATGTGTTGTTTTTATTTGCTCTGATATAGTGTATAGGAAATTATAACCAACCAATCAGTTATAATTAGTTGGCTATTCCTCAGCAAGTTATTTGGTGGTTAATTCAAACTAAACTTCACGAAGAAACTCACTTTAGGAGATTGTGACTTCGTCATAAACACAGAACCATTACATCTAAACTAACAGGCAAATAATTGACTGGGTTTGGGACCAATGGGAGCCTTGACCTCCCCCTCCAGCTTGGTGGTATAAAGGTTGACAATCTCATATCACAAGGGTGGTCGTTCTGCCTAAGAACCAGCTGGCCGCGTGTGTACCAGTGGATCTAGTGGAGTTCTGTCCAGAGGAGAGGAGGCATAATCTGTGCCCGGTACGGGCGTTATAGATTTATATGGACATAACGGCGACACACAGGAAGACAGCTCAGTTGTTTGTCTCCTGGGGCCCCAGGACTCTGGGGAAGGCTATAACTAAGGTGAGGATCTCACAGTGGATAGTTAAAGCCATAGAACCGTCATACTCGTGTAAGGGGTTGCAGCCTCCCGTAAGTGTGAAGGCACACTCTACTCGAGGGATGGCGACATCCTGGATTGAGACCGGCTTACAGAGGGCCCAGGATGTGGGTTAGGGTATACCGGTTTACAAAGGGCCCAGGATGTGGGTTAGGGTTAGGGTATACCGGCTTACAGAGGGCCCAGGATGTGGGTTAGGGTTAGGGTATACCGGCTTACAGAGGGCCCAGGAATCAGGATGTGGGTTAGGGTTAGGGTGTTACTGTGTACTGCAGCAAGTTGGGGATTCTCCTCAACTTTTGCTACATTTTATAGGCTGGATAGCCTGTGGCGCGTGCAGTTCTCAGTGTGGCCTCCAGGTAGAGACCAGAGATGTTGGAACCCGTGACTGGTTTCCGCATATTCTGGCCGTTCCATTTTCCTCCCTGCCGGTTGTAAACTGGAGGGGATCGTATAGTATTACACTAAGCACTGAACAGATCTAGCATGTGTCAGCTCTTTTACGCTGACCTATTATAAGACATGTCTCTGAATGTCGGGTTATAAGATTGCGTTATGACTGCCCGGTGGGCAGGGCATAGGCCCTCCTTGCCTCACAGGCGATGAGTCGGGCTTGGACTTTGTGGCAACAATAAGGGAGTGTATCACGTCTCCTAAAGCGAGTTTCCTCGTGAAGTTTCATTTGAATTAACAATAGGTTACGAAGGTAACCCCAGTTAATTAAATTAAGATTAAATTAAAATACAGCCACAGGCTGTTACACATGTAAATGAATATGTATGTACATATGAACAGAGCCACAGAGTGCATATGCTTTGTGTGTGCACTGCTGTGCAGTCTCTATATGCATTGCAAGGCGTCATGTGCCAGTGTGCATAGTATGTGTTTAATGGGGCTATGTGGGATTTTGTGTGACGGGCAGACAACAAAAAATGTTATGCTTGTCCAATGAATGCAACATAAAAGTTCAGCATCTCAACAGAGCTGATAAGTCTCTAACTCTGTCAATCAATTGTACGCTATTTAAACCAATTAGCCCTTCACTAAATCCCACCCCAAAAAGCGATTGTCCAATGCCAATCCAAATAGTAATATAACGGTTGCTATGCAGGTCAAGCTTTCTTCGCTGCCAACGTGCCTATTGGACAAGGATGGGTTGGGGAGGGACTTAGTGAAGGGCTAATTGTGTTTTAATTTCTGCTAACCGTCAGCCATGGAGACCAGTGAGAACCCTGTCCCGCCTCCTATGTCAGAGGTGTCAGAAGAGAACGGTGGTGGCGGCGCCGGCGAGGTCCCCGAGGTCGCTCCCGATACCGTTTCCTACTCCACTGCCCCGCCCGCAACAGAGGAGGAGGAGGGGGAACTTCCTGTGGATTTTGAGCGTCTTTGGACGGCTGCCAACGAACACCCCCAAGACTTCTCCAGTTGGACAGACCTCCTGCAGTACTGTGAACAAGAGGTATGTATGTACTGTATGTCGATGGTGGTGTATTGTCTGTGGGTTATAGTGCTGCTCAAATGTGATTTTTTCTCCACAAGAATTGAGATCATGATTCTCACACGATTCTCATTTTTTTCAATGAAAATATTTATTGTCTTTAGTCTGTAGTTGCTGAACATTACTACATTCAAAATGTGGGCCTGGAGCCTGGCTTTAAACGGACAACATCAAAGCTTGACTTGAACCTCTATTAAAGACACTCTCTTGTAGCAAAAACATAAGAGTAACTAAAATGAATTGGACAGCCAAATAGTCCTGCACGATTCTTCACAAAATGAGATTGCATAGGTGTCTGTCTATTTAGATATAGGGGATTTACGATTAAATTAATTGTGCAGCACTAGTGGGTTACACAAAAAAAGTACAAAATGATCATGGATTGCTTCTGTATTGGTTAATAATCACTACTACTGTCAATAGGTTACCTACTTGAAAGTATTCCATGTGCAGTATGTGTAGTAGTACCTGTCCTACCTATAAATTAAGCTTTTGCGTACAAGACTAAGGCCCTCATTTATCAACGGCCTAAAGCCCTAACCACACCAAAGGGTCAAGACGGTTTAGCGTTGTCCCTGCGGTGTGATATGTCTTGTTGTACGTTGACCCTAGTGATTCAACACATGGAATTCAATGGCCCAGACCACACCAAAGGGTCGAGACGGTTTTAGCGTTAACTTGCAACCGTTTGGACCCAAGGAGTTGCATGGTGACCCTTTGGTGTGGTTAGGGCTTTAGCTATATGTGCAAAGATAATTATTAGTTTTTTCCCTATCCACAGAGTCACCTCACAGCATCGCGCAGAGCACTGACAGCCTTCCTGGCACGCTATCCTCTCTGCTACGGGTACTGGAAGAAATATGCTGATTTGGAGAGGCGTGCAGGTTACAACAACAAAGCAGAGGAGGTAAAATACAATTTTTTGTGTGTGTGTGTGTGTGTGTGTGTGTGTGTGTGTGTGTGTGTGTGTGTGTGTGTGTGTGTGTGTGTGTGTGTGTGTGTGTGTGTGTGTGTGTGTGTGTGTGTGTGTGTGTGTGTGTGTGTGTGTGTGTGTGAGAGATAGAAGTACATCAGTATTCTCGAGTATGTCTTTTGTGTAAAGATGTGTGTGATATTACAGGTGTGTGTGCAAGGCCTGCAGGCTATTCCTCTGAGTGTCGATCTGTGGATCCACTACATCAATTTATTGCTGGGCACGTTGGACATGAACCTTCCCGAGTCACCCAAACGCATCCGAGGGTACAGACACATATTTCTAATTTATTTAGAATCTAGTTCCAAGCTTTAAGTGAATTATAACATATTTAGAGGTGGCAGAATCTCATTCACACGCTGTCTTGTAAACTAATTATCCATGATCATTATGTCTGATTTATCCAAGGGCAAATCTTCCTAAAAGTTATTATAAGCTACCACCCATTAACCCATTAACTATACACATTCTCCCTGAGAACAATATTAAAAACAATATTATAGCAGATCTACAAGCCCATGATGTGTCGCATTGCGAGCTTGTAGATCAGATACATTTTCTACGTTTGCATGACACCATTGTATGGCCAAGTATCATAATATTAAGTGTTTAACAAGTCTTGTGTGGTTGTAAACATCTTTCCTTCATTTCAGTGTGTTTGAGGATGCGGTGTCAGCAACCGGGCTGGACTTCCACTCTGACCGTCTGTGGGACCTTTATATTGAATGGGAGAAGGAGCAGGGAGACATGAAGGCTGCTGCCGCGGTTCTCGACAGAGTCCTCCAGGTCCCAACCCAGCTTTACAGCAGCCACTACGACAAGTAAGCGGTTTGTGCACAAGCTTTTATTTTACACAGTCGTCCGGATCACAGAAACATCACTAAACATAATCTCTCCCCATAGTGCTGCCGGAATTGTCCAAAAATTACATTTGGATATTAGTTTTAAAAACCCACGTGGATTCGAGCAATTCGACCAATTCGGATTTCGGATTTCAATTCGAGCCATTCAGATTTTTTAATTATTATATTTACACCAATGCAACCTGAGACATAACATTTAAGATCGCATTGCTTGTGCAACTCTCTCTCCGCGCATTGGTGCTGCTGAAAACCGAGTTGGAACACAACTCATGCATTCTCCCTTCTCCAGTAAAACTTCACCGACATTTTTCTTAAATGAGCAATCCTACCACACAGCCTTATCAAAACGAGGCACGGAGGCAGTATTAATTCACAGAACAGAACACTGCATTGCTGCTGCTGCCGGACCCGGCACCACATTTCATCCTTATGCATTTTATTTATCTTTTTATAATTTCCTGAAGGATAAAGTCGCTTCATGATTGAAGATTGATGAGTGATAGATCTGTGTGTTGTCTAAAAATATACTCTCCCGTCCGTCCGAAACAACACCGAAGCAAAGCATGACCCAGATTCTGATCACTAGATACGCTGTTGACGGAAGATTTCACCCTTCTGAGCAGCGTACAGTCGTACACCCACTGCGCAAAGAACGTAAAAGGCTCCCGCGGCCCCGCCCGCCCTGTGCTCACTACGCAGGCTGCGCTGCGTAGTCTGCGTTTAGGAAGAGTACGAGGCAGAGCTGATTTATTCTTCAATGTATGCCGGTGTCGGCGTGTCGCGTGGCAAATATAACTAATCTACAAGCTCACAAGTCACAACGCTTACCCATGGCACCGTCTCGCGAAAACTAATAATAATAATAATAACTAAAACATATTTTTTATTATTATTTTTAATTCGAACCTTAATTTGATATATTTGGTTATTCATTAATTTTTTTGATTCGAAGATATATTCGGATATAGAATATTCGTTGGCAGCACTATCTCCCCATGCCTTCGGCCTGGTGGAGACAATAAATTCAACCAATCATAAGAATTGGGCTTAAATGTAGCTTTGTGCTGCTGTTCTTTCTCTTGTTCTCTGTTTGTACCAATTTGTATGTTTATATGCGCTCTTTTTGGAACGGAAGGAAATGAGCATTCTTGCTAAATCCGGCGTATTTACATTGCCTTGTATGTTTTGTGTTCATGCTGTCCCTCCCAAATAAACATATCAATAAAATAATGTTCTTCTTTCTCCTGATCCACCACCAAACGTCTTTTCCTTTCTACTTCTCATGTCCTTTTCTACACACCCCTTACTTTCTATGACCCCTCCTCCCAACCCACACACACACCTGTCAGGTTTAAGGCACACCTGAACAACCACGAGCCCAAGGAGGTCCTTCCCCCAGAAGAGTATGCAGAGCTGAGAGTTCTGTGCCGTCAGAGCCAGAAGGCGGAGCGTGCCGAGCAGGCCCAGGAGGAAGAGGAGGAGAGGCCACCGGGTGAGGAGGAGCCCGCCACCCCCGAAGGCAAAGACTCTGTGAGTAACAAATAACCCTGATTTACTGATGAATATCTGCATTCTTTGCCATCACTGTAATAATGTTTGTGTTTAATTAATAAATGTTACAACAAAACTGTTGGATTTTTAAGTGCTTATAAAAGCTTTGTTCATTCAGGAGGAGCTGATACAGAAGATGAGAGAGCAGGTCCTGACTCAAAGGGACAAGGTCTACCAGCAGAACGAGGGAGAGGTCCGCAAGAGGTGGCATTATGAAGACAATGTGAGTCACGGTTTCCTAGCCATGGTTCTTTCTCTCTCTCCCTCCCCTTTTCACTCCACTGCCGCTACCAATACTTGGCTCTATCTGGTCTCTGCCTGGTCTTGTAGTTCATGTATTTAGCAGATAGTACATGGTCAGTGCCTTGAATCTTTGTCAACAGTAACATTTAAATAGCATACTAATTATCAGCTCTGCAGATAAACAATATACAAGCATAACTAGTATTAACAGTTTGACTGCGGAAAACGATTTACCAGACTTTTAATCAACCCCCCTTCACTGCCGAGATTGTTGTATTACCTTTAGAGCATACGCTGAATTATGTGGGCTTTTAATCCGCGAAAATCGAGCGAAAAAAGCTCCCCCCGTTTGTTATGAACGGCAGCACCACCCGCCATCTTGGTACACCCGGAAGACGCAGCACAGGACCCTCCTCCATGAGGCGTTGAACCCCATTCGTTTGCATTGGCCTCAATTTCCCAGAAGCCCTAGCAGCCCACAGCATGTGACGATTTCCGGTTTCATCGTCAACACGAATGCATCTACTCTCTTTCTCCGCGGCGAAGAAGGATTTTATTTTTATTTATTACATTACGGCGGATTAAACACATAAAACAAAAGTCGCGTATGTCCGATATGGCAGCGACATTAACCTGGAGTAATCCATTCAAAGCACGGAAACTGTTAAGGGTCAACAAGCAGATGCGATTTATTTTATTTCCACCTGCCATTTCATCCATGTATTTTCTTTGCCTGCTCCCTTCTCTCTCCCTCACTGTCTCCTGTCCCTCCTGTAGATTAAGCGGCCTTACTTCCATGTCAAGCCTCTGGATCGAGCCCAACTTCGAGCCTGGCACGCCTACCTGGACTGGGAAATTTCTCAGCTGAACAAGGACACCAAGGAGGAACCCAATCAAGGTACTGCGATGAAAAGGGCAGTAATGCTGTGTATTATTCTATATTGACTAATCCACCATGATGGATAGATGTTATTGAATGATTATGTTTTTTTTTATCGTTTTTTTTTTCTTTTCTCATTGCCAATGCTCTTCAGCCAGTTAAAAATTTGCATTTTCAACTGAACTACATTCGAACGATTTAACCGTGACAGACAGGTAGTAGGGCTGGGTGCAATAACCGCAATACCGCCATACCGCCGGTATGTAACGCATAACGCTGTATCCTCACTTTCTTTTGTCCGTGCTGTTCTGGTTCTAGGCCTAAGTGCATATGGTGTGATATGAAATGAAAAGTGTATCATAATAAACGGTGAGGCTCAGTCAGTCTAATCATGCCAGCAACACAACAACACCAGAGGGAGTTCAACAAACCATGTGCAACCCAAACACAAACAAGGATTGATTGATTGATTGATTGAAATATTTATTAACGGTTTGCAGAATTACAGTACATTTCAAGCACAACTCAATACAAAGACTGTTAATTGCGAGTGGACGACCCAATAAAGCATTACACTTGTTTACAAGAGGGTCCACCTAAATTAATTTCACTCCTGCCACAAAAATGTGGAACGCCCTACCAACTGTCATTAAGACTGTCATTAATCCCTTTTCCCCCCTCACTGTATAGGTTTCCCCCCCCCTTTTTACCTCCTTTATGATGATTTCCTGTTTTTGGCTTTACAAATTAAATCTTATGATGAATTGAAAACGGTGGACCCTCTTGTAAACAAGTGTAATGCTTTATGGTGTTGTCCACTCACAGAGTAACAGTTAACAGTTTTTGTATTGAGTTGTGCAAATACTGTAATTCTGCAAACTGTTAATACAAACTTAAATCAATCAATCAAGCAATAATGTTAACTCATGGCTTGGGGACTGGGGAGGCGCGCATTTGCTGCGTGGTGTGGAGCGGCTGGAAGTTGAACCTTTCAATTCATCATATATTAAATCTGTCATCAGTTAACTTGGAATTTGTTTAATAATATTAATCATGGTGAGGGGACGTTTTTGAATGGGGAGATGTTTGTTTCATGCGATGCGCTGCGCTGCTGAGCGGGCATTTCCTTGGAGTGAGAATGGTTGCCATTGCGTTTCCAAAACTAAATGACAGTGTTTGAAATAATTTAGGTGAAGACAGTGTGCGGGATTCTTTTTTTCTCTACTTCTCAGTTCCAGTTATCCGACGCACCTGTCCATTGTAGGTGTGCAGAAGGACTTTTTCTTATAGTCAGTCAAAAGATAAAAACAGTTCTGTCCGTCCTGTCTGTCTCTCTCTCTCTCTCTCTCTCTCTCTCTCTCTCTCTCTCTCTCTCTCTCTCTCTCTCTCTCTCTCTCTCTCTCTCTCTGACAACATAACTCTGATGTCGTATATTTCGTCTGACGGCCTGAGTCTGAGCAATGCACCTGAGCAATGCACGATGCACCTGGCTGTTAGGCTACAATATCGCGAGGTATTAATATTCGCTCAAAACAAAGCGTCGGACAGCGTTTTAAATTAGGCTACTCCAAACCAGACCCACCTATAAATGTTGTCTGTTGTGACATCAATGGGATCGCAGGAAAAAGACGCTCAACACAACTTGTTTTGATCTGAAATGATGTGATATCCGTTCGCTTTTTTATTTCTTTTTTTAACGGCCGGCTGCGGGAGATGTCTGACGCAGTTGATTTGATTGACACCCAAACACGTGTTGCGGCGTTGACATGCCAATCTTTCCTTAGTAAAACTGTAGTCCATAATATCCGTTCCAAAACTCTGTTGGCCTGCACCCCCTGTTGCCTCCTCCTGATAGCTGACGCCCCCCCCCCCAACGCCCAGAATAGTTATTTGGCCCAAAATGATTTATATATATTATAATCACACAATCAAAGACCGGATCGTTTGCAGCTGGGGTTATACCTCGCGCTGCGCAAGGGTCTTCACAATAGCGCTGTTGTGGATTTAATTTTGGTAAACTAGATAACAACAGAAAAACGTGGAAAAGCTATGAGTCTTGTCTCTGTAACGGTGCCACTGGCACTCTGTGTCAGTGTGTGTGAGAGCTGTGAGTGGAGGAGGAATGACACTGTAGGGCAGGCTACTGGAACTGCACTAGAGACACACAGCTGCTCTATACATGTCCGTACACGGTGTTTTACCGGATTTTGCAGACCTGCTCTATACATCTCCATACACAGTGTTCCACCGGACTAAATAACACCATAAAACCGGAGCATTGTTTTTACGAGCGGGGGTGCGGTAATTACCGCCATACCGGCGGTATGGGGGCCAACAATAACCGCGGTAATAAAAATCCCATACCGCCCCAGCCCTAACGGGTAGCCATCAAAGCATAATGTCTCCCATATTCATGGTTCTATTTTACATCTGATGGCATTGTCTTTGACGCGGCTTAACCCCTCATCATCCTCTCATCGTAGAGCCCAGCGAAGAAGTAGAGGAAGGATCAGAGGTCAAATCCCAGGGTGAAGAGGAATCACATGATTCTCTCTTATCCTCTGATAAGAGAGTTGACATCCTGTTTGAGCGCTGCCTTATTGCCTGCGCACTTTATGAGGAGTTCTGGATAAAGGTAAGTACAAGTGTGTGAGTTTATCTGTTCATTTATTTCAACTATTTGTTGTTATATGCTGTCCTTAACTTTTGTTTATTTTTGGATCTACATTTAGGGTTTTATTGATCTACATTTAGAAAATAATTTATTATTTTAAATGTGTTTCTTTAAAGACCTCAGTGAATGTAAGAGGAATTAAGGTGTGCATGTCTGTGTTTTGACAACTATGTGTTCCTCAGTATGTGCATTACCTGGAGGCAAGAAGTTTGGAAGAGGCTCGTGCCGTGTTCAGACGAGCCTGTGAGATACACCTGATTAACAAACACACCATTCATATGCAGTGGGCAGCCTTTGAGGAGAGGCATGGTAAGAGAACACGCGCATACACATGGACCCCTTTTCCACCGGTTGGTTCCCAATGGGAACCGGTTCAGTTCTTTTTTTTGTTCTTAGTCCATGAGCCAGAGCTCCAACATTGGAATGTTAATTATGAATTTAGTGGGCAAAACTATACCTGAGCTCTGGCTCATGGACTAAGAACCAAAAAGAAGAGTCACACACAAGACAAATTTCATTTCTCATTTTTCCATTCTCGTCTTCATCACTCGTGTCGTTTCACTGGCCCTAACATTAACTAGGGCTATCTACCTGAGAAATGTGAAATTCGTTATATTTTGCATGGAATGATGCACAAAATGCACTTAATGTAAAATCCTATTTCCTGTAGGCGGAGACAACATATCTGCGGTGTAAACAGTCAGCTCTTCTACTACATTAGTCTGCTCAAACGTTACTCTTTTACCAGCTTTTTACTAACACTAACTTTACAAAGATGCCCAGAACATCGGGATGAACCTGTGTAGTGTATGACTGCTTCAACAGTAGTGGCAACGTCCAACTTTGGAGAGAAACGGAATGTCAAAAAATACACCGTGGTGGCTGAGACCAGAGCCATAGAGGAATGGTTGAGACGAAGCAGTGAAAGGTCCTGAAAGATACATAACGTCAGTCTTAACCAATACCCAATCTTTCTGTTGTATGAACACAAGGCTGCTGTACTTTATACCTCATACTTAGTATATGCTATCTTTCAGGACCAGGTCTCAACCATTATTCTATGGCTCTGGTCTCAGCCACCGCAGTGTATTTTTTGACATTCCGTTTTTCTCCAAAGTTGAATGTTGCCACCACTGTTGGAGCAGCCATAAACTACACAGGTTCAGCCTGATGTTCTGGGCATTTTGTAAAGTTAGTGTTGGTAAAAAGCAGGTAAAAGAGTAACGTTTGAGCAGACAACTCTACCATTCAATGTAGTAGAAGACCTGCAAGTTTACACCGCAGATATGTCGTCTCCGCTTACAGGAAATACGTTGCCTGCGACCATGAAACCTGTTTCTGGATCGGTCCATAGCCTATCAGAAGGTATAATAAGGGAGAAAGTCTGGGAGAAAATCACATTCAACAGCGGAGATAAATCACTTTCTAGCCATCAATGAAACCTACTTGCTAAACATTGACATCTGAAAAATTGATACTTGATATAATTAAAAAGTCTGTCTTTGAACTTTTTAAAACCATTTCAATTATAAAAACTTTATTCTGAATTACACATTTTTCATGAATAAATAAATACAAATTACTAATTGATTTAAATAACTATCTGACCCCAAGTTTGGCTTTGTGTGACAATCTGATTATTTATCATTCAATAGAGATTTATCATTTTGGAAAAACATGGTTTATCTTGGATAATATAGTTAGTTGGTTGCTGCGAGAGTGAGGTCTAGCCAACACCAACTCGGGATTCCTGGATCTCTGCCCTCCACAATTTCCTATCCAACATCAAGTTATTGAGCTCTGCAGTGTTGTCAGCCAAGCTGTTGTGCCGCAGTACATCTACATAGGTGGTACACTTCTTTCCCCTCCAGGCTTTGCCCTGGGTTGGCTCCCATAGGGTCAATTTACTTTCCTCAAGTTCTGGGTGCCTGCCAGCCTCATCCTTCTCTCTTTGACTTTGTCCATGACCTGTGGTAGGTCCCCATAGAGGTCCACATATCTGATGTGACACCTAGTGCCATTCGTAGCATTCTTGTGTAGACTCCATCCAGGGATGGATAATATAATAATGAGGGTAAACGTTTCTCTATCAGGTGACCTGACTGAGGCTCGGCGAGTACTGGAGGCCCTAGAGACAGCCCTGCCGGGGTTAGCTGTCGTTCGCCTCCGCAGGGCAGGCTTGGAGAGACGCGCAGGCCGCTTGGATGAATCGGAAGCCTTGTTGCGGGATGCTGTGACCCAGTCTATAGACAACCCTTCACTCCATGCCTTCTACTCCATCAAGCTAGCACGCCTGCTGCTGAAGCTAGGCAGAAACCCATGCAAAGCCCGGGGAGTTCTACATGAAGCCCTGGAAATCAGTCCAGTGAGTAAATGTGTTCACAAGCACACACATAGTTACTGCAAGAATAATATTGGCTCCTGCTAGAATAATATTGGCTCATTTGAATTTCCAGCAGTGTATCAGACAGTAAGTCATAGCAGAAAGAGTTCATAATTGGTTACTACCTCAAAGGAATGTCCTGTTCTTTTTCACCTCAGACAAAATAATTCTTTACTATCTACTGCACCAGGACAACGGTAAACTGCACATGAACCTGTTGGAACTGGAGGTGTCAGGGGATCTGCGGGGCTCTGCTGAGGGGGTGCAAGAGTGTGTGATGCGGGCGCTGTCCGCGCCTCTCCCTCCACGCACCAAGATCCTGTTCTCCCAAAGGGGCCTGCAGTACGCAGAGGACTACGGACACTCTATCCAGAGGTCAGCGTTTATAAAAGTTTAAAAATAATGTTGCCAAAGATGAAGTCAACATCAGTCTTCAGTGTGTGTGAGTACAGTGTGTGTGCGGTTAGATTTAGTCAACGACCTGGATGTTTTCTCCACTGCTTCTGTGTGTATCTTACTGCCAGTTGTGACTGGTATGTGATCTGTCTGTTCATTTGATGTATGGTATAGATATTTAAGCAATAAGCCACGAGAGGTCTCAGGTTACCGGGTATTTTACACTGCCTGGGAGCGTAGGCAGACCCGACGCGCAGCGGAGGGTCTTCTACCTCCCAGCCAGTGTAAAATACCCGGTAAGCTGGGGCCTCGAGTGGCTTATTGCTTTTCTAAAACGGTTACAAACATATAGCAATATTAAAACTATTAAATTCACAAAAGTATCTACGCTTTGTGCCACCAGAGCGAGCGACCCAGAGCCAAAACACTTCCTTGTTTTGCTCAAGGAAGCTCTTAGAAGGAAGTGAAGTGGTCACGTGACTGGGCTGCGCCATGACACTTTCATGGACACTTCCATGGGAGCCAAACTCACACCAGTAGTGCAATGAATACATGGCAGTGAATGGAGCCGGCTGGACCAGCTCATAACAAACATTATACATGAACGTTTGCAAGCTTTGTCATATAATTGGTTCAGAAATATGAAAGAAGACATAAGTGATATCACACGTTTTTTCTGAGTGGTTGTTTTTCGACTTAATAACTATTTATTTTTATTGAGGTATTTATAGAAGAGCACATAGTAAGTTTTCTGCCTAGGCTGCTCTCTGCTCTTTGAAAAAATAAATCACATTAAGTAGTATGCACATAAAAAAATAAGACAGCCTAAAATAACGTGTTATATATATTATTTTATTTTCCAGAAGCATCACTTTACAAAAGGTCTCAGCCATTCATAAATAATGTTTGTTCATGAGCTGGTCACTGAGCTCTCATTGACTCCAATGCATTCTGCCAAACTTCCGGGTGTAGTTTGGCTCCCATGAAAGTGTCCATGAAAGTGTCATGGCGCAGCCCAGTCACGTGACCACTTCACTTCCTTCTAAGAGCTTTCTTGGTTTTGCTCCGCAAGTAGCCTATGTGACGGGAGAATAGCGCTTGATGTATTTACGGGGCTGCCTGGAGCCACACATTCACAGTCATATGAGCCGGGCGGTGCTTAGACGCCCGCACGGCATGTGTTTGTAAAGCAATCAAGCGCTCCCCTTCCCCAGTTCAGCTACAAGGCTGCAGTTTGATACAAAGTGATTGAAGGAGTGTGTTATCGGTGAAATTTACACCGGTCATTTGACGGTAACCAGCCAATCAGAATGAAGTGTTGGGACTACCCGTTTTAGAAAGATAGATAAACCTTTATTGATCCCTGTGGGGGAATTCAGGTGTTATTGTTGGCAGTATAGAAGCATGAATACCTTCAGGTGACAGGTCTGGGATAGCCAAACCTGTATGGTTATAAACCACCCAAAAGACTAATCATTGTGTGTATTCCTGTGTATTCCTGCACTATCTGCATCAAGGACTTTTAATTGTACAGTACATACATTTTGTTTTGATTGTATTGTTGTCTCCACCAGCCGAAGGCATGGGGCAGAGTATGTTTTGCACTCCGTCCGTCCGTGTGTCCGTCCGTCCGTCCGTGAGCAGCTAATCTCGGCCACCGTTAACCCGGTCGATGCCAAATTTTGCACACACACTCCCTGGATGCCAATCATGAACCTCTGCCCCAAACTTTCCAGAACGGCCTGTTATAGCGCCACCAGGAGGCCGCTTTGTGCAAAACAAGTTATTGCACAGTACACCTACAGATTGTGTCCAAACATCACGCAAATTGGTACACAGTCTCTCTAGAGCCATTCAACCAAACCGGTCTTTCAGATTTCTCAGACTCCATCCTGATTGGTTAAGATTGGCTATCAAAATTCACAGGAGTGCTCAGTTTCAAACAAAATGCTGCAAATCATGAACACATCGCGTGATTTCCGTGAAATTGTGCACCCACATTCCCACTAGGCCGAGGACGAAATGCCACATGAACAATTTCAACTGAGCCTCAAGGTGGCGCTATAACTGGCCCAAAAGTGTTTTTACCTCTAACTGCACGGATCTGTGGATAACTTTGTATGCCAACTCCCTAGAGGCCAAGGAAAAACCTTTGCCTGGAATTTTTCACATCTGCTCTTTATAGCGCCACCAGGAGGCCGACATATGTAAAACACATTTTCTATTATTACTCCTTCACATTTTATCCAAATTTCACGCAAATCGGTACACATGATCTCCATAGTCATGTGATCAAGACAGGTTTGTTTGATTTCTCATATTCCATCCTGATTGGCCACGATTGGCTCCTACAGTTTTCAGGAGTAGCAAATGGCCACAACTCCTCAACGCAGCGTCCGATTGCGATGAAACTGTGCACGCATATTCCCACTAGGCTGAGGAAGAATCCTGGTGGAGACCTGTGCCGATTGGCACTTTATCTAGTTCCACTTGTTTTTGCTTTGGCAATCTCTGCTTGGTCCAGTGGATTGGCCTGCAGGTGTGTTTAACATCGCCTCTGTGTCTCTCCTCTCCAGTGTGCTGTCCATTTATGAGGAACACCAGAAACTGTTGAAGCAGCTGGGTGGGAAGAAGAGAGCAGCAGCAGAGAACGGGTGAGAAGGGGTGACTGACTGGAGAGAGCACTTAAAAAAGTTGGTGAAACAATTTGGTTTCATTGGTTGATGGATAGCACACACGGACACGGTTTGGTTTCCCAGCTGTGACAAAAGCATGCAGTGCTTGTATTGATTGGCCAAGTAGTTTGGTGGAATATTGTGTTATTTGAATTTGTTCAATGTTTTGTTTTTGCTGAAAAGAAGTTTGAAATTAGGTTCACAAGCAATTTGAGTCCTTCAAGTTCATGTTTGTTGAAGATAGATTCTTCATATGAAGTGGAAATGTAAGGTTTATAAAATAATTTGCTGCAAGAATAGTTACTTCTAATAAGAAAGAATACATTTAAGAAATGTGTGGATATTTGCCCCCAAAATAATTGCACATTAGTCATTTGTAATAAAAACGGTTGACTGATTTCATGATGAATTGACAGTGACAGTGAAGATCCAGAGAAGATGATGAAAGCAGATGACAGTTCAGCTGTCCCTGTGAGCCCGCAAGTCCCGCCCACCATGCCACATGTCCCCATAACCACACCTCCTCCAACTATGATTGGTGCCGACAGCACCCAGGCTGCTGGCTACGGAGCATATAGCAGCTGGTACCAGGTATGAGACATACACTACTGCACTGGCAAAACTATTGACACCTGTGGAAGGAGTTTGAAATGATTTAAATAGCAAGTGAATGGACATAATTGCTTACAATTATTCTGTGTTGCTAATATTGAGATTGAATCTATGTCATAGTGTAATTTCCCTCCTCTTCCAGCAACCCCAGTACGGCAGCTATGGATACCAAAACACCTGGAATTACAACCAAGGCTATTATCCTCCAAGCTAAGGGGGTTAGGGGGAGGGCAAAGACTGACACCAACAGGCTACAGGAAAGAAGTTCACCAAGGATTACCTCCAAAAGGACCAACCAATCAACTGAACCACTGAGTCTTTCTGGTCTTCACATGCTGCTAAAAAGCATGGTTGCAGCTTTTCTATTACATCTTTATGACCTTCCCTGCGATTACCTCACTGATGTGGATTTGTGGGGATAAAGGGGAGGAGGACTCAAATGGAGAACTTAACATTACATGTCCTGCCTGTTCACTGTTCATTTTCATTCTGAAGAAAGGTGGTACTTGGGGAGGGGGAAACATGCAAACTGGTCCAGACACAGTATTGTTAGGTTAGAATTATGTACCAACTTGAGCCTGCTTCCCCAATGCATCTTTGCATTCGGTTCATCTTCAATCATTGGTGTTCAACAGAGATAATCTTAGCACTTTGGTGTTTTAGTAGAGAATTGCTTCCTGTCCACAGGTTTTAAGAAAGTTATTTTTGTATGATCTACTCTAGTAGGAAGTCAGCACCCTTGCCCTCATTTTAAGTTGTCCACTCAACCATACAAATGATAACATTGCGTATGGTTGGCGTCTTGCATCATTCCATGAAGTAGGCTAGTTGTTTTTCTAATGTATATAAAGGTTTTTATATGTGCGTCGTCATGGCAGAGTGTGTTGTGCATTTTGTCTGTCTGTTATCCAAATCTTTGCAGCTTAAAGATGACTGTGCTGGTTAAATGTTGAGCTACAACAGTGAGCCTGACAAAGAGAAATAACCCCCTATGCCATGTCTACACAGGATTCTTTTGAACAGGTTAGAAAAGCATTTTCTGTGTGTTGGTATTGTGGCTACAGAGCTTGTTGAACAATATAATTGTCAACGTCTTTCATTCCACTGATTCTGTTTCAGTGAATCCAGTGGAACAAAAGGCAAAGGAAACATCAATTTAAATACACTGTAAATGCTTGGTAATGATTTTAATATTGGAATTTAATTGCCTCTTGCTCCTGTTTAATTAAAATGTTTGTAAAATAGAACAGTATTGGTATGACTTTATATGGAGTTATGTGCATCAGCCTAAACTATTGACCTTATACATACAGAATGTGGTAGTAAACAGCCCAGACATTTCTCCAAGTCAGTTTTATTTTAAGTAAGTTCTTTGAGTATGTATACAATTTCTTCGAACTTGTTAAAAAAAATGGCAAAGTAGTTTTTCACTGAAAGGTCAAACAGGTTAAGGCCCCATCAAAACCAATCGGTTACGTTTTTTTGCTACAGTGACATGTAAAGTTTAGGTTAAAGGACCATACCAGTTTAATTAGGACTTCTAGCTAAGTATAGGAAATTCACCATGCTGGTTATTTTGATCTAAAATTACTATTGTTAATGCAAGCCATTCAAGTTTGAACATTGACGTATCGATACACCTGCATTCGAACAAACATTTGAGCTTTAAGAGGGATTTATCAATGGTGTGTTTTGGCTAACATTGACAAATGTTCAGGTATATTCTGTAAGATTTATTGTACAGTATGGACAACATGTAAACAAACATGGCATCTAAAAATTAAAGCAATTTTGGTAAAAATGGTTGAGGTCTATGTTAACCATGGATGTCAAACCTCAGGCTGGTGAAGGGGTTCCAACCAGCGCTGCACTGAAAACAAACAAGGGAGTGAATCCAGGACCTTTACAGGAGATTTTTAAATGGGTGAGTAAATATCCCCTTTTCCCTGTTTACAACTTGTTCTCCCAAAAGATTTTTAAAAAATGATACAAAAAAAGTAAAATATTTCTCTACATTTCATTCATAAAAAAGAAAGATATACAGGCTTACAACTGTGACCTTGTAGATTGGCTATTTTCACTAGTTTGGGACGCAGGCAAAATGTCTCAAGCTAAAACGTTTGGGAACCACAGAACTAAGACGGTTGACTCATGAAGCTCAACTGGGAATGTGATTATCAAGAGTTTTATTGCAGCCTTGATCAAGTGACTTGACCAATGCAATTTCATGCTTTTTTTTTGTACACAGCCTACTGACTGAAATCTAACTGTAGGGCTGTGCTTAAATGTGCTTTCAATTAGGCTACTTCTGGAAATTGGACTATAAATTAATGTTAAGACAGTGCAGTGGTACAGATCACACCTGAGGCCTACTTCTAATTTACATAAAACTTACTGGTTAATCTTAATCTATAGGTGGGAAGCTGTGTCCAGATGTTCATGTAATTTCCTTCGCTTTCAAGATTGCATAGAGGAAGTCCCACAAAATGGATTAATTTAGACAAAACCTGAGTTTCAAATAGAATACATGAACTGCTACATATTAGGCCAAATCATTTACTGTGTGAAATTTTGATATGTAGGCTGTTATTATGCTGACACAATCTGTGCAAAATCAGTACTGGTACTAGCCTACCATGTGAACATTAAGTCACATATGGGGCTAGCCTATACTGGTACAGAGTTCCAAACCTCAAGTGAACAATACCTTTCAGTATGTTTACAGACCATCAGGCTTTTGATTATAGCCATATAACACCATGCAAACACTCCCTCCACAGGCCGCCGGATGACACTGCAGTCAGAAAGCGCCTGTATAAAATGCAAATAAAATAGTATGCACATTCCTGTTCAGTGCTAAGAATGTTACCCAATTGTGTGTTGTGGCCAAATAATAAGACTTTGTTGGAAGCACGCATGCACAGACAAAGTAATCTGGCCCACACAATATTCACATTTTGACCAATCGAGACTACAACCTGAAATTAGTTTGACACCCCTGAATGTGGCTCATGTTGAGGTTCATGTTGACAATGACGTAGTAAAACTGGTACAGTCCTTTAAGATCATAGTCATTGCTTATATTTATTTGTTCTGTTGGTGTCATGGGGGTGATCATCAAAGCACGATCAGTCAATAGCCAGCAACCTTCAGAAAAATATTAACTGAACTAAATCACTTCATGTAGTTCACCACACAATTTAAAACCTTGCAACTTGCATCCTATTCATCCAGACACAGCCTAAGGTCTTAATGTACATCTCATCACACGACTGTGGCGATTGACAAAAGGGACTTATTTTAAACTGAAGAAATAAAGATTCAATTGAAAATAGGTAATGTTTGTCAAGCGATTTGGTCATTTGAATAAGTAAAACTAAACTTAAGTGTGCAGGCTGTGTTCAGTTGTCTCAAAAATCCCAGTTATGTTTTGTTTTATTCAGGACTGTTTTTCTTTGCAGATATTTAACAGTATGAGGGAAAGACAGTTTCATGCAATCTGAACACAGCCTAGCTCTTTAAACTACCGTAGGTACAGCTAACTGGCTAATGGAATGATCCTGCAAAGTGGGCCCCCCTCCAGGGACAGTCCTTCTCTCCTGTTCATCTCTGGGGTCTCTTATTTTGAAGTAGTGGTGATGTAGGCTCACAGAGCAGCTACTCCTCTCACTTTTTGGTTACAACCAGCACAGCTGAAGGCACCAAACCTGAAGCAAAAGAGAAGAAATTAGACATGTTGAAAATGAACTGGTGAGCATCAGGAGCGACTTTTAATCAACCAGTGTGTGGTTGGTCTGGCAATGTAAATGACCCTTGCCATTTTTCTTTTCTTTTACAGACACAGTTAAACCAGTATTTGAGACAGGTCTTTCCTAAATCTATAAACAGAAGAATTAAGACCTTATGTGCCTCCTCTACCAAGCCCTGCACTCACCCAGCTCTTTGAGGGGCTTCTCCATGTCCAGCTCGGTGTATACATGGCGGGGGTAGGCCGAAATCAGGGTGAAATCCTGGCCCTCAGGCACATTGCTGTTCATCTGGATGTAAACACGTACCGCCGCCAGTGGCTCCTGGGCCTTGAAGACCGCTGTGATGGCCGAGCCATCAAGCAGACGTACCTGTGAGCAAGGTAATGGGTGTACAGTAGCAGCTGGGTAAGGTTGTGGTGGTGCATTACAAGCAGAGGAGCCATTTTCACATTACGTCATATGAGTGTTAACCTTTTCCCCACTAAAAAAAGTGTAGTCTACCGTCTGCGTTATTTGTCGGGAAGCGACGCTGCCAAAATACGTAGCTACGTTTATTCAGTTGTATATAAATGTGTTTGATTCGATCTTCGGATGGCTATCTGTTGTTAGCTTAGACCCTGGTCTGCGCCATCTTCATTAGTGCACGTGCATGCGCACGCACGCTTTCAGTTGCTTTAGTCTCCAAATTCCCCTCCCAGGCGGCATTTCTGATCAAAACAGCGCTTATTGTACGGAGCCTAGCGGTCGTAGTAATGGTGCCGGACAGTGCTGATCATCATCCATGCAGAGAACAACCGGTCGAGAGTCAACACACACCATTAAGTATGAACAAAATGGCTGCTGTATGAATACGGTCCGATTCCTGCCTCAAACTCCAATATTCTTAAAGCATGGATGTTATATGTGATATGTTCGTTGTCCTGTCCCTTTGCCTTACAATATGTTAACACCTTGAACAGATATTATTGTGAAGTGAGGACGCTGGCGTCGACTGTTCGCCGCTTCACCTCCCAATGTATGAATGAATGAACCATTGTAAGCGCTTTGAGTAGGCACATAGTGCATAGAAAAGCGCCATAAAAATGCAATTCATTATATAACCGATCACATCGCTCAACAGGCTGGGAGCGTCTGTTGCGCAACAGTGGGACGTCACTGTCCCCCCTCTTAACTCTTGATCTAAATCATTCCGTCCAATTCTAAGCAAAGATTATGTGTTAGACGGCCCACCGCGGTCCCGGCGCTAGTTGCGGTAGAATTAATCATACCTCCCATTGTTGTCGATCTAGAGTTTTTTTTACTTTTGGCTACATCTAGCTGCTTCAGCCACATCCGGGATAACATCCGGTCCGTCGGTAAAAGTGCTCCGCTGCTATAAATCGTTGGGCGCTATGATTTAATGGATTAAATAACCCCGGGCGTTCAGGGTGTTAATATGTTGAAACCCTAGAGATGACAGACTTCACTCTAAAGTCTTCCAGCAATAATGAAAGCATGGTTGTGTCTGAGAGTGCCTGTACCTGTATCCTGCACTCATCGTATTCTTTCTTGGGAGGCGGAGGGCCCTGACTGGTGGGTGATAATGGCTGGGGTTCTGCGGGAGGGGGAGATATAGCAGCACTGGAAGATCCACCACCAAACTGGAAGGACAGGGGAGGGAGTGGACAGAGTACTGAAAAGGAATGAAGCTAACAACCATTGTAAATTCGATGTCCTACATAATTACTAACATCAAATAACATTATGCCTGGATGTTCATGATTTCGGCGGCTTAGAGAGTGGTACCTTCTGCGCCCTCTCCTCTCGGTCACGCGCTATCTTCTCTTTCACCCGTTGTCTGATGGGAAAAAGTCATTTGATGACAATTAGGAGGACCATCATCATCGGTGCAGTTCACACAGATCATGACCGAGTAGGAGTAGAAAGTACTGTGGCAGAGATGGCATTGATCTCAGTCTTACTTGGCAAGCTTGTCCTCCATCTTCTCTCTCCGCCGCAGGTCAGCCAGCTTCTTCATCTCATCGTCCTGCAGCTTCTGTTTAATCTGCAGCAGCTCCTGGCCGTGCTTCCTCCGCTGCTTCTCCCTGTCCACCTCCTCCGCCCGCTCCCTCTCTCTCCGCTCCGCTTGTTTCACTCGCATGAGCTCCTCTAGCCTGAAGTACATGCGTGTGTGTGGCAGTGCGTGTGATCAGACACAAATGCAAGACATAATGCTTATATGACACAGGCTTTAAAAAGGTGCTGCTTATATGACTTACAGGCAATGGGGAAGGGGAATCATTTTCCCCCAATAACAGCGACTAATGTTACAACTCTGAATTGTTCAGGTAAGGCTATTAACCCAGGTAGTACTGGCCAACGCATTAAAATTGGCATCCAGATAATAAAAAATAAAATAAAGCCTCAGTCTTCACAATCATTCATGTTCACAAAAAAATGGCATTGGAGCATTTCAAGCTAATACTTTTGCGATTAAATCATCATGCAGTTGGTTTCACTATGGAACTGTGTGGCAAATATACTGAAGAACAGTGAGTGCACTGACCTTTTGACCTGTTCACGTTTCTCTTCCTCTGTCATTGGCCGCCTGGTACCCCCCTCCTCCTGCACCATGTCAGTCATGTCTATATCCTCTGTCCCTGGAAACAAAAGAAGTGTGTGTGTGTGTGTGTGTGTGTGTGTGTGTGTGTGTGTGTGTGTGTGTGTGTGTGTGTGTGTGTGTGTGTGTGTGTGTGTGTGTGTGTGTGTGTGTGTGTGTGTGTGTGTGTGTGTGTGTGTGTGTGTGTGTGTGTGTGTGAGGGAGAGAGGTTCAAAAAGAAGGGAAATAACTGTTTTAATACATCTAACTTAAATGTCTCCAAAGGGGAAAAAAAGGTGAGCATACCTTAAAGGACCACTTCACCACTTTTGAATTCATTGGCTGAGCACAGAATGGTGTATGATGATCGTGCCCCTCACTTCACACGAGTGTGATTCTTTTCCGACTAAGTCTGTGTCTCATAGGAGGGCTGTGGGCAGTTCAAAAATCCATGCGAAAATGGAAGCCATTGTTCTCACGATAACAAAGATTATTATATTTTTTAATCTAAAACAATCTTCCTAGCGATGATGTCACTGCTGGACAGGTTTCTGAACTGCCCACAGCCCTCCTATGAGACACAGTCCCGAGTAAAAAAAAAAGGTATTTTAAGTATCATCATGAACATTAGTGAGGACCAATTATATTAAGATAGGTTGAAAAGTGGTGAAGTGGTCCTTTAAGCAAAACTATATACTCTCACATGCCACCCACTCATTCCTCAATCCTCAAAGTCTCTCTCTCAGAGAAAGAGAGAGAGAGCGCAACCACCAAGCCAGAGATGTCCCGATACTGTATCGGCCCATATTTGTCATATCGGTAAATATGCCAGTCTAACCACCGATCCGACACAGGGATAAGGCTTGACACTATAGCAAGTAAATAAAATGTTGGGGCATGTGGAGTTTGCTTTCGAGTTGCCCAAACTGCAAGTTTACATTTGAGTGAGGTGTCTGCTATAAACACAACATGAGATATATACTGTAGCTAGATAGCTATAAACACAACATGAGATCACAACACTGGTATCGGCTAATACAGATATTGTGGGATCGGATCGGGAACGAAAAATCGGGACATCCCTAAACCAAGCTAACGTTTTACAGGAAAACCAGACTTGCCTTCAGCCGTGTCTGCTACTGTGGGCTGTGCTGTACTGGGCTGACTGTCTGCTGCACCCCCAAGGACAAGAGGAACCGTAGGAACGTAGGGCTCATCGACGTCTGGGTCATTCTCATGCTCCATTAACCTGAGGAGGAATGTGTATTACAGAGAAGAGATTCGAATGGGTTTAAATACCATCGTGGTTGATTTATTACCACAAGCCTCTATCAATTTGAGGAGGTCAGATCATATACATAGAAAGGTAGACGTCTCATTCTCCACTGCAATTCATTGCAGCGACCTGTATGGAACTGAGAGCGGAAGTGCGCCCATAGTTATATGGACATGAGTGTCATGGTGGCGTCCAGTCACCTAACTAACTCACAAACCTTCCTTTCATTACGTTCCTTGGCACCAACACGGAAGCTTGCCCTCACTTGAGAGCATTCGCCCCAGAGCCAGAAGAGGTGTCTACCTTTCTATGTCTATGGGACAATCGGGTACATGTTGCAAGGGAGAGAGAGGACAGAGGGAATGCAGGAGTCACTCTCCAAGCTTATAAAGGAGCTATGAGGTAAATCTTGGCAATTCAATGCACAGTAATGTGTGTTCCTGAGAACTGTGGCATTGTTCGGATCTTTCAGAAGTTCAGCCCTCCGAAAAGGCTGGACAGGCAGCACACAATGTTATTGTTATGACTCGTGTTTGTCTTTTGTTGCATACTCACCAGTCCATGGCTCGTTCGATACCCTGGTTCCCTGTGTTTGCCACTGCCTTCTCCCTGTAAGCATCAACAGAAACACTTAAAATTCTCCCTCCATACATGGCCTGTAGGTATTAGTAGTTGTTTAGCTCTGATTATAACATCATACATACAACCAAATATCAATGTCTGTGTCACTCACGCTCTGTTTCTCTCAAAGCCCATCTCCAACAAGGTCTCTAGTGTCGTTTGTTCTTCCATCTTCAGCTGAAAAACAGATACAGGAAAAATGTAATTACTTTAGTTTTCCAGAGACCCATATGTAGCAAATATTACTAATTGTGTAGACTCACTGCAGAGACAGAGACATACATTTTGATTTAGGCAATAAGATCATAATAAACCAAGCCAGATATCATGGTCTATTTTGGACATGGACGTGATTTGGAGAAGATCAGCACATTGCCTTTTCTTTAGCATAGCCCACCACAGCAGAATAACTATTGTTACCAACAAAGCAATGTAACCACTGTTCAACTAGAACCATTCTTAAACAGCCCAACTGACAGAATGTTTACTAATATTGGCTGTCTCACCTGCTATAGTTATTTATAATAACTTGATTTGAATAAGTAACTACCAAGGCAGATAACTAAAATTAGCTTCTCTGTGGCTAACGTTCATTGTCAGACAAGCTAACAAACCTCTCTGGCTAACCCTGTTCAAGAGCAGTGAACACAAATTATTTCTTCTCTGTTGTATTCGCAATGGACTGCTATGTAAAACACACGAAAATCAATTATTCAATGTTTTATGTTTCATCATGCTGGTCTGAGACAATGTTAGCTACTCACATCAGTCAACAACACACCGCCTTCCACTCTACGGAAGCCCAGTTAGGTCAACCGTCATACAACCACTGCAGGTCCAAAGGTTTGTCACTCAATACAACCATGATTCAATGCGACTATCCCGGAGTTGATGCATTATAGGCCAGCTACCACAATATTCGCATACCGTATCCTACTGAGTGACTTCATTCGTTCATTTAAAAAATATTTCACTTACACATTAAGCCCTTATACAATACTATAATTAATAACACTGACTTATGGTGGTCACATCATTCTTCCCAGCACATTGTCTCTTACCAAACATTCCGTTGCATAGCCTACTTTGGTTTATGTATTTTCTTTCCACATTATCCACATAATATCCTAAATGGATATGTGGATAATGTGGAAAGCAGTTGCAGTGTTGCCATTATTCTGACAAATCTACAAAAACAAATCTACATTTAGAACATATTATCATAGCCTATTTAAATGTATTATGGCTTTCTTCGTCGATCTTCCATAATAATTTCTGTTATAAACCTAAGGTAGGTATGACAGCACTGAGCACTAATTAGGCTACTTTCAGGTTGCACTGCAGTCAGTGTCAGTGTGATCACATTGCAGTTGAACAATAGGCTATTGTTCAACGAATAGAAACCTACGTTTTGAAAGACTATGACTAAAGATTTAGAAAAGCCTTCATAAAAAGTAGGCCTATAACCCTCACATCCGCAAACCTAATATTCAACACCTCAATTAAGTTGTGCCAAATAACTAAGAAGATAACCTTCTGTATTTTCACTGTTCTTCCAAAAATGGGATTATCAATAATGGAATTTTCATGTCAGAAATGTTGTTTAAATTAAGGTATCCATAATAAGAATGGTAGGCTACTACAGCAGATACAGAGCCAGACACCATGCCACTTTGGGTTTGCTTTTGTTAATACATTTTCAAATGTAGTCTTCTGGATGGATGTTCAAGAGTCTAAGCAGAGGTTGAATGAGGTCCCCACAGAGTGGACAGTTCATGAACTCCTAGAAAACTACGGCATTGAAAAGATTTAATATAGTCTACATAAGTGGTTTTTATTATATGACATGTGATGACAGTTTAGAATTCTGCTGTTGAATTTACCCCCATTCACCACAAAATACGTATCTCTCTTATCCCAGCTTGTCTCTGTATTCTTTTCGAAATACGACTGGTGGATATCAGTAATAGTGAATGAGAGGAAATTACTTGGCTGATCTGAAGTGTTTCATATCTGGATTGCTTCTCTTATTGGCTGAACTCAATCTAGTATGAAAGTAGCCTATCCCCTTGTGTCTATGTGTACGTTCAAACATATAATGCAGAGTTTGCTGAGTTTTATGAGCAGGTTGGGCCAGTTACATATTTACAGTAAGTGTAATGATTAATTTCTCTCTTCCCCACACAGTCTTAAGCAGCTCCCATTTACCATTGCCCCAGTAGGCTACACATTTCTTGCTCTCTCTCTCTCTAACCTCCTCACTTTGTCCTTGCACTTCTTTCCTTGTCTTTACAGTCCTCCCAATCTTGCTTTTTTCTTCCCAATTCATATCTTTGTCATTGTCTTTCCTTTGTTTTATTTTTTCTGAACTTGAATGACTGAATCCGGCTTTGTTCACCCCTGTGAGTATTAACTTCGTTGTGTACAGGTATTATTTGTGGCAAATTTACTAATAGAATTCAATTGAGTAATACTTTATTATATATTTATAGTTGAGCCCTAAGGCTAGTATTTAGCATTTGTACCATCCTATAATATGATGGATTAGATTGTGTTTCATTATTGTATAGTTTTGCCTCCACCACTTAATTTGACTTGAATACTTACTTGGCGGGACACATAATGGCTGCCAGAAAAAATGTTAAAATGAGTGACAACAGAGAATAGCTCCCACCACTGCTTCCAGATAGAAACTTATAGTTGCTAGGAAACAAATATAATGCCAGTCAGTAAGCAGATTTTTGGCAAGTATTGCTTAGCAACACAAAGTAGTTCCATGAACATGAAGTGCAGAGGCCCTTTAATACGATTTAAATAGAATTAACTCTTCAAAAGTATTCTGTAATTGATCAAGTTAGTGTCTCTGACTCAGCTCCATTCGTCAGATACTGAGATAGAAGATACTGAGTCTTTGAATGCAATAGTAGGCGGCATCACAGAACAACAGAAGGCTGGAGGGCGAAGACAGTTGGAGGAGGTAATCGGAACTACGGTCACTTAGCCCACCCTTATATTGTTTTATGGCCCTGTTTTTCACATCATGGAAGGGTTAAGGGTCAAAGCTCAGTCAGGATAAGTACAGAGATTCTGGGGAATTCTAGGAGTGAAGGCCATTGCATTAATGCAAGTGCACAGGGCAGTTATAATGTCCACTGCCCTTTGAGTGCCTATCAATCAAGCAATGCTTATAAGTAAAATATTAATAGAAATTAATTGCATGGTTAATTTTCCTTTCCTCTAGTGTGGCACACCTTCTTGACTCATCATATTCCTTTACTCCTCATTTGCTTCATTCAATAAACCTGGTTTTTATTGCTATCATTATAGTGAGGACAGTGTAACCTCAGAGGCAATAAAAATCAAGATCAAAGGACAATGTATAATTCTTTATTGACTAGTTATTAAGTCTCAGTGGTATTGTCACATCACATGATGGCTTAGATATAATGTCCACTGTAAAAAGATTTTAGGCAGCCAGCAGTTATTTCTTTACCGAAAGAGGGCAGTATTGTTTCACATGTAAAGAAAACATGTGAAGCTAAACCATTATGAATGGTGAAGACTAATTGATGTCTTTGTTATCTTACCAGGATATGGTGGTTTTAGAGTATGAAGAATATTTTATATTCAAATGAAAATAATATATTTAAGTATACCCATAGCGTATATCGCAATAGTTCCATCATGAATACCAATTGGTCTCACATTGTGTGGGACAGAGAAGTGAAAGTGAATATGATGTCATGACTGCCTGCCTGTCTGTATGCCCATCTCTCGATCTGTCCTTCACAATTTGTCTGACTGTCTTGCTCTCAACCTCTATCTTATTTAATACAGGTCTGTTGCAAACAACAGGACAAGCACCGGCCCCTCCTGTGTGATGTGAAGTGAATGGCACCACGATCAGATGAGGCCTACAAAATGCTGTTTGAGTGGGTCCCACCAGCTGTAACAGCATCTCCATATGGAAATGTTGAGGCTTCCAGTGGAGCTGCTGTTATTTGTGGAGGGGCACCCCATGTCATCTAAACGCCACAAAAAAACACTGTGACTAAAAGACAAATCTCTGAGAAAGAGAGACAAATAATACTGGACATTTTTTGTGATTACCGTACATGTTTTTTTCTGTTGAATTTCCTATTCACAATAAAGTAAAGGTTATAAACCTGTGATAGTCTCAGTTTATTTATAATGCTATTTCTTCTCAAAATGTTGAAGGATGCTGCATGCCCCACACAGTGTGCGTGCGTGCGTGCGTGGTGTGTGTGTGTGTGTGTGTGTGTGTTAGATGATGATATCATCTGAAAGACTGAAATCTAACCACCTCTTCAAGATAGCTTTCCCCAACTGAGATGTCCCCCCATCCCTTGTTTAAACATTTATGTGTTTAACCTTGCACTGATCTTGTACTTGTTTTTATTTGTTTTCTTGAATAAAGTCGGTTGCAACTGGCTAGTGTTTTATAAAGCGCTTTGAGTATCTAGAAAAGCGCTATATAAATTTGAGCTATTATTATTAGCCAATTATTATTATTATTAGGCCTTCCTGTCTTAGGCCTTCCTGGAGGACAACAAAGTCAAGAAACTCAACAAAAATACTTTTTTGGATAGTAGCCTATAGGCCTACTACAGTACTACTATACAAGTTTGATATATTTGCATATTTAAATTAAAATGAATACAATTTAACAAGAATACTCAAATATGCGATGATTCATAGCATATCAAACATTTTCGTTTCAATTTTGAGTATGAATGATGATGATGATGAATGAAGACCCTGCCTGGAAATCACATGAAATTACCCTTAATCCAAATCAATGAACAATGGAAACACCCCACAATGGAAACAAGCCTGCCGGCTTTCTTAATTGTGTTTGTATCCTTTTGGATTCATTTTCAATAAACTATATATTCAATCAATCAATTAATCAATCAATCAAAACCCTGATAATAAAAATGAAAGCGAAAGATGACAGAGTGTCTAAATTCAGATAAACTGACTGTGAATACATGTAGCCTACCTGAACTAACATAATTAGCCCGTGGAGCATCATACATAAGAATAAGTCATATAAAGTAAATTGATTGATTGATTGATTGATTGATTGAAATTTGTATTCACTCAGTTTGTAGAATGGGTAGGTTCCGTAGGCTATAGGTAGGCTACAGTTCAACGAAGTTACAGGTCAATACAAAATCTGCCAAGAGGATAAAACAATTAAAAAACAATAAATTGTTTACATATGGGGTCCTCCAGTTCGTATTACGCTAAAACATTTACTGTAATTCACGTGACCACGTGAAGTGTTGCACCGTACGACCAATCGGCCTCATGACTCATGTGGCCAAGAAAGCAAGGACGGCCTCGTTGAACCTTTATTGTGAAATAATGACGTTTCCGGTATCTACTGCGTGCCATCGTCATCATTCTTATGTTTCGTCGTACAGCTGATACACACACAGCCGGGTAGTACTTTACATGAGTCTAGTAGTAGCATAGCATAGCAGCAAGCTAACCTCACAGAACCGGGTTAAATAATCCCATTTTGCAGGCAATACTACATTATTTATAGTTGTTTGTGGGCGAGGTTAATCCGAGTTTACGGTTTACGCGTAGCCGCCGTGTACATTGTGTTTGTAGCTAGCTAACGCAAGTCGAGAGGGTGTCCTTCTCCGGATGATTGACTGGCTGTGTGCGGCTGAGCAGAGATGGTAGAGAGGAGGGTGGGACACAAACTTCCAAGACCTCGCCCTTAACGTCACTTCATTCCACCAGGCAGCTGCTCTTCTCTCCTGACGGTGTGTGACAGAAGAAGGCACACCGCAACTGAACTGAACCCGGTTCACAGGAGGAAAAAAAGGACAAAATCACCATGTTCAGAAAGAACGGAAAGAAGGACCCCGAGTTGTTTCAGAATGTGTCGGAGGGGCTGAAGAGGCTCTACCGGAACAAACTCTTCCCTCTGGAGGACGCGTATCGATTCCACGACTTCCACTCCCCGGCCCTCGAAGATGCCGACTTCGACAACAAGCCCATGGTGCTGCTGGTGGGCCAGTACTCCACCGGCAAGACCACCTTCATTCGGCACCTAATGGAGCAGGACTTCCCCGGCATGCGGATCGGCCCTGAGCCAACGACGGACTCTTTCATCGCGGTGATGCACGGGGAGCAGGAGGGGGTGATCCCAGGCAACGCTCTGGTGGTCGACCCCAAAAAGCCATTCCGCAAGCTGAACGCTTTTGGCAACGCGTTTCTCAACAGGTAAAGCAAAAAAATAAAGTTCCCACGCTGCAGAAGAAATATTTAATACAGTAGGATTAGGAGGCATTAATAGGACAAAACCCAGAGCAATAGAGTAATGAGACATGTATATTGATAGAATAACATGCAATGTTGATATAATTATTTGCCATTTTGTGTTCAGTAATCACTCAGTACAGACAGTCCTCCTTAGTACCAGTAATTATATTTACACATCACAAAAACTTTCAAGTCCCTTCCAGAGAGTAAACTACACCTCTAGGTCTAGGAGGTGTAGTTTACTCTTTGAAGAAAAGAAGAAAAAAAAAGTTGCACAATTTCCCCAGGTGTCACTGAGCCAAGTGTGTCAGTTTTTCCCATTGGTTTCATCATCTGAAGAGAATGTATGTGTTCAGTGTCAATAGGTAGGTGGAGGTGCCTGTGAGTTTCTGGCACAGACAGTTAAAAGCAGGTTGTTACTTTCCACAAACACCTTTATGACTGCTATCCTTGCTGGAAGAATGGCCTGCCGTGTTGAGGCAAGCTTTTTGCCCCTGCCAATTTGGAATGAACATTGAAGTAAACAATCTTGTAGCATGAGCTGTGTACAATCACCTCATCCTAAGCACCTGGCAGAATTATTTCACCCGCTGGCAGATTTATTGGCCTTGTATCACACAATCACAGTAGGGCACCTTGAACATAGGAAATGGTTGTGATTAATGCTGCTAGGCAACATCGTGACCTTTTCCTGTCCTCAGATGTTCGTTTCGCACCCCCGGGTGATACAAATGTTGCCACATCGGTCGCAGCCAGCAGGCCACCTCCCTTGTCCGCTTGCCTGCTTCGAGGAGTCCTTATTAAATCTTATCTGTAAGGTTTAAAGGTTTTGGTGATTGCCTTTTGTTGTATGTGACATTTCTTCTTTGATGGGAGCAGTTGTAGGCGGCGTTCAGTCATCAGCTCTTACTTGTGTAGATGTTCAGCCAGCTTGTCAGTCAGAGTGAGTCTGTGCACCTCGTGACCTTGAGTCCTTCCGGAGCCCACTGGCTCCGTAGAGCTCTAGAGAATCTTAGGACGGGGTCACACTGTGTCACTCAGTCACTCTTTGAGTCAGTCTCCCATGACGCAGCATTGGGAAATACACAGGATATTACTTAGTCTTGGCGAAAGGCCAATGGTGACTGGACTTTTTTCTCCTCGTTCCAGGGCATGCCCAAAGCTTTAAAGCATAATAGCTTAAGCTTGATTTATACTTAGTTGTGAACTTGCGCATTGTGTCTCACACAGAAAATAGCAGATCTACAAGCTCACAATGTGTTGGCAGCATGATGTGTTGTGAGGTTGTAGAGATCAGCTATTTCAGTGGTGCGAGACAGCGACATGCAACAACCAAGTAAGTATATGTATGTAAGTAAGTATGTGCAGGGCCAGGGACAGTCCTATACTGTAGTACTAGGCTAGTAGGCTATTATATAATTATGACACAGACAGTGCATTATTATTATTATAATAATAATTATTATTATTATTAGGAGCAAGGATTTTTTATCTATATACGTTCATGCTTGACGCCATGAAGGTTCATGGTCCAGTTTCTTCAATGGGATTATGATGATGACCAACAGCAACTGGTTGTTTATGTATTCATTTCCTGTGGTGATGCTAGGGGATGTAGTGGTATAGTACCTCTCTCTCTCTTGTGGCCTATGTCGTGTCACCCTTTTCAGGAGGAGTCAGCCAAACAGATGGCTAGATAATGCATGCAAACTAACACATACACCCAATTACTATCTAATTCTGTAGACTGTCATGATCTTAATCTGCCCCAGCAGCTTCAGATTATCAGAAGGGTGATGTGGCATATGGCTGCATCACCCTTCTGATAATCTGAAGCTGAGACAAACGGAACAACACCAATTAACTCTGGATGACACATAGCAATAGAGCGTCGCAGTCCCGCCCCCTCGAGAGACCCGGAAAATAAATCCCTGTTCATTTTCCTCATAGACTTTTCAGAAAGTATTTATTTAAAGACGCCAACTCTTGTCGTGACAAATCATGACAATAAACACAATGTTTTGGGCCAAACAAAGAATTAGAAAGTAGAAAAAAACGGCTGGTTACAACACTTTTCTTTGTTGTTTTTCATCTTTGTAATTATTTGTTTGGTCTAAAATATTGTGTTTGTTGTCATGATTTGTCACGACTCGAGTTGGCTTCGTACGACGCTTAAAAGGTCTTTAAATAAATACTTTTTGAAATGTCTATGGGAAAAATGCATTGGGATTCATTTCCTGGGCCTGGCGTCGTCATGAAAGGGCCCTATAGACTGCGACGCTCTATAGGGGGGCTAGTCATAATAATTTGTCAAATTGTCACTATACTGTTTTGATTATCCATTCTCTTCTCTTACGCCACAGAGACTGTAAGAGCGCTAAGGTCCCAAAAGGCAGACACAACACACTTAATCCACACAAAAACACACTTTAACACACTTAAAATAGAAAGAAAATGCGCCAAACAACAATATCATCCTATTCAGGAAACTGTCAGATGGCTGTTATGGACACATTATCTTAGGAGAGAGGATCTTGCCAGCTGAGCAACGAATGACACTGGAATTGGCAATGGCTAGCTAGTTGGTTTTCAAACAACAGCTGATTGACTAGGATGATTTTAGGATACGTTTGTGTTAGCTCAAGTGTGACTGTGGACACAGACAGTCTACATTCTACTTTAATGGTGCATGTGTGCACATTATCCTATAATGTGTTGTGCCCACTGCCTACAGTCTTATGCTGGTCTAGTGCCCATGTGGTATGCAATGAGTAAGTTAAGTTGTATTTGTTAGCCTGGCTCCAGCCCCTGAATCTCTAGTCACGGCCATTAAAAACATCACACTCTTGTGAAGTGAGGGGCGCTCTTATCGTCATCGGTCATACATCATCACATTCTGATACACACAAACGCACAAAGCTGGGCATAGATCAATCAAATCATCTCAAATGCGGTACACACAAACACAAAGCTGGGCATAGGATGAGCTTGCCCCCCTCAATTTTTTTAAATTTGCGATTCAGGGTCTGGTGACTGTCTATGGCGGGGTAGGCCTCTGTTGAAAATCTGATATTGTGGCTACGGTCAATCAACTAGATGATGTTAAACAACAGCTACTTACTTAAGCGCTGAGAATCAACAAACATGGCTGCCCCCACTGGCCACTGCGATAACTTACCATATCGATCTGGCTAGTAAATCGCCCTATGATAAATAAGGTTTTAGAAACATCATCATCCAACATATTTTACCGTGTTTGATTACATGCTAGTAGCTCTCTTTGACCACGTTTGTTTGGTTAGCAACTGGGTTAGCCAGTATTGGAATGTGAATCAAATTGTGACCCATGTATTTTGTCATGACTCATGAGGTCCTTGATGCTATTGTTGCTAATACACATTACAGAGTCGTATTTGGCAATGAATAAAGATTAATTCACACAATATGCCCTCAGATTCCTTCAGATATTTAGAATTAGTTTTAGCCTGCCTGGAGCGCTAACGCTAAGTGGGTGGTATTTGCACTTTTTGAACAATGTATTGGCAACTATTATGCTCTAGCAGATAATTCAATCCCAAAAGCAGGACTCAATCCATGATGGATTTTAAACATACTTTGTTTTGCTTGACTGAACTCAACTATGGACTACAGCCACACAATTCAGAACTCTTCCCTAAGTAGTCTATAGACCCCAGAAGGAAGCGGCTAACAACTTGTGTAAATATAGGCTATTGTCCATTGTAGCCCCCCTAGTCAAATTGTTGGACTGAATCATATGGTACCACAGGACTTGTGGTTTTCTTTGAATTCAGCCTCTTTTGTGTCAGAGGCACATAGAGGGTCCAATGGTCACACACTGGACTTACAAGAGCCTGTTGTAAATCAGGTCGTCATGCTGGGTAAGGTTAACTTGTGAGTAATACTGCGGTTGCAGGTGTTTGGTCTCTGTACAGCGTATGTGGAGTCCCAATACATAACCACGGTAGACATGAATGACATCACATGAATAGCTGTAGGCTACTAGGCCTACATAGTACTGTACTGTCTGTAAGTGGCCTACATATATACTGCAGGGGTTTTCAACTGATTGTGAACCCTGACTGAGAATCAACTTGGGACCACTGTTCTGTTGGGAGGGGGGATATGGGCGTGGAGTGGGGGCTAATTGACCTTCCATATGAAACTCACGATGCTGTTCATTGCAACTTATGTATGAACGAGCAGTCATGAGTCACATGACAGTTTGACATTTCCTTATAATGGTGACTCAACCAGGAAGTCCGGTACAGTTTCCCTTGAGTTTCTATCTCTCTTTTCTGTGGTAAGTCTTGATGTCTGACTTTCCAGTAACTGACAACATTGACAAGCCATCATCATACGTCGCGGTCACCAGGTCATTTACTGCAATATTTCTCCACTAGTGGTCGATAAAATAAAATACAAATCTTCACTTTCCTACACAATACTTTCCTACATACTAAATGCGTGGTCAGGGACCACATGCAATACCTTCGCGGACCACCAGTGGTCTACGGACCACCAGCTCCATGACAGCTGTCTGACAGGGTGACAGGATGACGGAAGTGGCGGCGGCGCCGACATACGGCTGCAGCTGTGTACGCTCTAGTCTTTGCAGTTTTAGCGTCTTTAGTCTTCTTAGTTTAAGTATTTTCCTCTCCTTTATCGCCACACACATAGTCTCCAGTGAACACACATATGACAGGCACACGCTTTTGATGATCAGATCAGCGATCGCTCACTCACCAGAGTTCCAGGGAACAGATCCTCCACACGGCTTCGATGCAGGGAAGGATCCTTGGATCAACGGTGCAGTAACAGTGCCACCGAGGCGGCGTCGGAGAAAACTCCGAAGAGGAAGGTACCGGGGCAGGCGTGCCGGGATCCTTGTACGGGCGAGAATACGAGCGGATCGGCTCCCATTGCCATCGATACTTCTCGCCAACGTTCAGTCACTGGACAACAAAATGACCGAACTACGAGCGCGGATGCGGTTTCAGGGTGAGACGAAGAACACAAACATTGTTTGTCTCTCTGAGACATGGCTGGATGCTACGGTTCCCGACTCAGCGATAGAGCTACCTGGCTACTCACACTTCCGGGTGGACAGGTCCAAGGAACTGACCGGCAAGGAGAAAGGAGGCGGGGTCTGCGTCTACGTCAGGGACACCTGGTGTACTGATGCACAGAGCATTGGCTCCCTCTGCTGTCCAGACGTGGAATTTGTAATGATCCAACTTAGACCATTCTGGCTCCCCAGAGAATTCAGTGCTGTGATTTTTATTGGCGTCTACATCCACCCAAGAGCCAACATAGACACCGCATTGAATGAGCTGCACAATGCCATCAGTGAGAAAGAAACGGCTCAGCCTGAATGTGTCTTTGTGGTGGCAGGAGACTTTAATAAGGCTTACCTTAAGAAGGTTCTCCCCAAGTTCCACCAGCACATCACCTGCAACACTAGAGGTGATGGCATATTGGATCACTGCTACACCACCTTTCCAGGCGCCTACAAGCCCCTCCTTCGTCCCCCTTTCGGAAAATCGGACCACAGCGCTATTCAGCTTCTGCCTGCCTATAAGCAGAGACTGAAAAGAGAGCCCATCTGCAGGAAGGAGGTACGGATCTGGTCAGAACAATCGGACTCTGTACTACAAGACTGTTTTGAGGACGTGGACTGGGAGATGTTCAGGAACACTGCTGAGAATGTCAACGAGCTCGCAGATACAGTCACGTGTTTTATCAGTACGTGCTTTGAGGACATTGTTCCAAAAAAGTCAGTTCGGATTTTCCCCAACGAGAAACCGTGGATTAACAGCGAGGTACGAGCTGCTCTCCATGCACGCAACATCGCCTTCAGATCTGGGAATCTGGGGGACACCCGTGCGGCACTCCTGAGAACCATCAGGAAGGCCAAGAAGGACTACACCACCAAGCTGGAGGCCCAGTTTGAGAGCGGGGACGTGAGGACTACATGGCAGGGGCTGCGTACTATTACGGACTACAGAGGGAGAGCCAGATCTGCAGAGACCCCCTCTGCCTCCCTTCCTGGCGAGCTTAACACCTTCTATGCCCGGTTCGAGTCTGGACGTACAGTACAGCCACTGCCTGCACCATCTGTGGAGACCAGCCCTCTCATCATCTCGGAGGCGGACGTGCGCAGAGCCTTCCAGCGGATTAACACCCGCAAAGCAGCAGGCCCGGATGGCATCCCCGGCCGTGTGCTCAAGGTCTGTGCAGCCCAGCTGGCGGGAATATTCACGGATATTTTCAACCTCTCCCTCTCCCAAGCTGTGGTCCCCTCCGGCTTTAAATCCTCTATCGTGGTCCCGATTCCCAAGCACTCTAAGGTGACGTGCCTTAATGACTGGAGACCGGTCGCTCTGACACCGATTGTCAGTAAGTGTTTTGAGAGACTGGTGAGAGACTACATCTGCTCCGTACTGCCTGCCACGCTGGATCCATGGCAATTTGCTTATCGTCAAAATCGATCAACTGACGATGCAGTTGCCTTGGCCGTACACTCTGCACTCTCCCATCTGGACAAGAGGGGGAAGAACAGATACGTACGGATGCTTTTTGTGGACTACAGTTCTGCTTTTAACACGATCATCCCAACCAGACTGGACACAAAGCTCAAGGACCTAGGCCTGCACTCGTCCATGTGCAGCTGGATACTTGACTTTCTGTCCGGCCGTCGTCAGGTGGTGAGGATGGGCAACATCACGTCGGACCCCCTGACCCTCAACACTGGAGCCCCCCAGGGCTGCGTGCTGAGCCCTCTACTCTACTCACTGTACACACACGACTGTACAGCCACGCACAGCTCCAACGTCGTGATCAAATATGCAGACGACACAACAGTGATGGGCCTGATCGACGACGATGACGAGACGGCCTACAGAGCAGAGGTTGGAACGCTGACACAGTGGTGCCACGAGAACAGCCTGGCTCTAAACGTCAGCAAAACCAAGGAGCTGATCGTGGACTTTAGGAGACGAGAGAGAGAGCACGCGCCCATTGTCATCAATGGTGCGGCAGTGGAGCAGGTCAGCGACTTCAAGTTCCTCGGGATAAACATCTCGAAGGACCTGAAGTGGGCCACACACACAACCACAGTGGTGAAAAAAGCCCAACAACGGCTCTACTGCCTGAGGCGCCTGAAGAAATTCAGAGTGAGCCCCCGCATCCTCAGAGCGTTCTACAAGAGCACAATCGAGAGTGTTCTGACGAGCGGCACCACTGCCTGGTTCGGAAATTGCACCGCTGCAGAACGGAAAAGACTGCAGAGAGTGGTGCGAACAGCACAGCGCATCGTGGGAGGGGAGCTTTCCCCACTCCAGGAAATACACGAGAGACGTTGTGTGGCTAAGGCTGAGAGCATTATCAGGGACATCCATCACCCCAGCCATAGCCTGTTCAAACCACTTCCACGCCCACGGCCGGGCAAACGCTACCTGAGCATCAAGAGCAGCACCACCAGACTCTTGAACAGCTTCTACTTGTCCACAATTAGACTGCTGAACAAGAGCTAGGATTGGTGACGCCACACAGACTGAACGGACTGGTCTCCTTTAGTAGAGACTACTCTGTATATACACATAGGCTACATCACTTTATTTATTTTTTATATGCATACATTGTACCATGTAGATTAGTCATGTACTATGCACTTTCTTTTCTTTTTAACTGCAATGATGAGCCTGCACAAACAAGAATTTCACCCATGTTACCTGTAATATGATGTGACAATAAAGTTTGATTCTGATTCTGATTCTGAGTTGAAAACCCATGCTATACTGCATGCAAATTGAACCGCATTTTACATTAGGCTGTTTTTGACTGCGACTCTGTAATTTTCCATTTTCCTTACACAAGGCCAACAGTAGTTAGATTGGCCTCCAAGTATGGTTTGGCTTAGCATCTCCTTGCACATAAAACTAGATAGTGAATGGGGTCGATTCGATCATTTTCTGGTTTGGGGGAGGGGGGGGGATCATGCTACATTTTCTGAATTGTATCGGTCCTGGGCCTAGTTATATATGATGATGATGATGGGTCTATAATGCAGCTCTCTAACCATAGTTATTCAGCCTGCAGATTATCCTTTAACTACCGGACCTTGATAGGTCTGCCACATACCAGAACCAGTAATTTATGAGGAGAGTAAACAGTGCTAGGTCAGGTGATCTCCACATATACAATATAGTACTCGTGTCGTGTGATTGAGAAGCCTGGAGGCTGATGGTTGACTTTATGATGATGTCCATGTTTTTCCACTAGTTTCAAATGTATCATCATAGTTATACTTTGGAGTGATCCCCCCCACCCGCCGCACACACACATTTTACGCTTTTGCGACTCTTTGCGGCCCGTCCTGCCCTCCACTCTGTGTGGCAGAGCAGGCTGTGGGCCCCCAGTGTGTTTGTTGTGTGCGCCGACTGCTCTCTGTGAGCCAGTAGCCAGCAAGGCCCGAGTCAGCAGAGTGCAAGTTCCGCTCTGGCCCACACCAGGCCTGCACTGTCCTGATCCGTGCTGTCCCATTCGCAGGCTGTTATTCCAGGACTCTGACACTGCAAATTTTGTTGGATAGGGGCTTACACACACACACACACACACACACACACACACACACACACAGAAAAAGCAGTATGCAGCAGCGCGTCCACACACGTAAATACACACATCAAGATGTTACAGGAAGCAAACATGTGGAAAAGCGTCGCAGTTGCAATCTCTCTGTCCACGTCCTCAGTGCTAACGCCAGCCAGCCTATTTCCCCTCATCCTAGGAGAGGTTGTGTCTGCGGTGCGAGGGAGGGGTCATAGGACACAGGGTAGGGTACAAAAGGAAAAACCCCATATGTCAAAGTGGAGCCTGACTTCCAATCACATGACTGTATGACACAGAATGTTCACCCTCTCCAGGATGCAAGCACCCCAGCCCCACAAACGGGGGCGGGTTTCACACTTTCGCCTCACATTTTTTCAACAGAATGGGAATTCAGCCAGGAGGAGATTCTCCTGCCCCAGTGCGTTGCAGGAGTCTCTTGTTTCCGAGTATTCTGCTGGAGAGTTCATCACAGGGGTTTCTTTTTTTTTCTTCCCTTTGCTAGAGGCTGTGTGTGGAAAATGTTGGGCTTGATGGCTGAGTGGAAAACCTTAGCCAAGATTCCGACTGGATATTGTACTCTGAGAGAGACAGAGGGGGGAAATCAACATGTTTTTGTTTTATTTGGCAAGACGGTTCATTGCAGTAAAATACTATGTATAGGATCACTATATACACGCATGCTCTCAAATGTCTTTGACTTTTTGTTAGTTCTTGGATTTTTTCCCCCTTTCCCTGCATGTGGTATGAGACCTCTGTGTTAGAGGTTGTGGTGTGTGCGTGACTGCGTGTGTGCGCGTGCGTGTACTTGCCCGCCTGCCTGGCTTCCCTGACTGCGGTTGCTGCAGGAATGTAAAGACCGGGTTCTCCATGTCTGACCTTGTGTCTCTAAGTTTATGTTTTGAATATTGGTTCAGAGTGACTGACTGAGCGCTAGAGCGAGGAGGACTCTGAAGCGTGGGCTAACAATCGCCCTCTTTGTCCTCCGTGCGGTACTCCGAAGGGTTCTTTGCAGCCCGCTCATTCTCTCATCATTCATGACATGCGATTTATCTGTGTGTGCGTGTCTCAGCTGTACAATGCCACACCTCCGCTTAGCCTTTTAAAGTTGAAAACCCCAGTGTTCCAGCTGAATGGAAACCATTGTAATTTGGGTGACTTTCATGTTTCCCCATTATTCACTTTGTAACAACGGACAGCAGCGTGACGTCACAGCATGATGTCCCATCAACTACTCTCGTCCATCCCGTTTAAGAACCAACCTAAGGAAAGGCTGGAAATAGCCACTCGAAGTGTTTGACTGAATACTTCAATTAGGCCCCCCACTGGATTGGCCGTGGCTACAGTCGTCTATGCCAAGTTAGAGAGGCTTATTGTCTGCATCAGCCAGGGGATGCCAATTATGACACAGTGATCACATTCCTATAGTCTCACATTCCTACACGGGTAACGGCAAGGGTGAGTGTTAATTCAGTTCATGCACAGCACCCCCCCCCCCCCCCCCCCCCCCCCCCCGTGGAGCTTCAACGGGAAACCCCATTTCCACAACTCACGCGGGACTGAATCTCACAGGAAGCCAGGCAGCGCCCTTTGTGTTCCAGTTGTCTTTTCCAGTGCCGTCATTCGTTCCACTGCAAGCCAACCATCAGTGAGATGCGGGCAGGTCTGTTTAATGACAGGTTTGTGTATCAACATTCTCACCTGACCGGTTATGTCTCCCGTCTCCCTCCCACCCATGTTCCTTCTCTCCCTTTCCCCTCTCCCTTTCTGTTACTTTCTGTTGCTTTCTCTCTCTCTCTCTCTCTCTCTCTCTCTCTGACCCCCCCTCCCAATCCCCCCCCCCCTTCCCCGAACCCACCCAACCACCCACCAGGTTCATGTGTGCCCAGATGCCTAATGCAGTCCTGGAGAGCATCAGTATCATCGATACTCCTGGAATTCTTTCAGGGGAGAAACAGAGGATCAGCAGAGGTATTTATAACACACGACACACACGCAACCTTTCCTTAGTATTTGTATATACCTACTTCTCAAGAATCTGCACACACCTGATCCCATGCCTTTCAGTCAAACGTACAGGGAGGCCCAGAGTAAACATGTTCCACTATGTAAATACAATCTACATATTCTTGTTTTTACGCCCTCTCCCCCCTTCCTCCTTGTCTTCTCTTTTGTTTTGCAATTTTCACTTCTCTGCTATGTTGTCAGCATAATCCGTCCTCTTGGGTCACACACACACCTCTTTCCCTCATATCTTTTTTCCCCCTCAGTACCTTTCCCTCTATTTTTGTCTTTCTGGTATTGTCAGGAAATAAATGATTCCAGAGAGAATCATTTATTCACTGAAACAATTCCTTCACTTCCAGGGTCACTTAAGTGTCACTTCAGGGCCTCTGCCATTCAGTGTGCTGCTGACTGCATAACTGCCACATCCTGGGTTTTTTCAGGACATGTGATAGCTTGTCATCTTTCACTGCCAGACCCCTTCTTTCAACCAGGAATACATTTCCCATCCCCCCTTTATGTTGCAGAGTTTTCCGAATGGCAAGAGAAGGTATCAGAGGAAGTAACAGACTCATGCTTTTTGTACCTGCTCTTTCCTGAATGCTCGCCTCAAAACACACTCGCCCTCGTTTTCTTCCGCCGACCTTGCACTGACCGCTCAGTGCAGTGGTTCTGTTTTGACTGAGAATAAGGTTAGAAATAAGTTTAGTGTTAGGCATAGTTATACTGCGGTTAGGTTTAGGAATAGGGTTAGCCTTTGGCACTGTTTTACTGAGGTTAAGGTTAGGAATAAGGTTAGTTAACCGTTTAAGCATAGTTTACCTGGGTTACATTTAGGAATACCAGCCTGAGCAATTCCTCCCGCTGTACCCCCGGGGGCGACTGTGTTTTGAGGCGTGTTCGTTGGTATTCGTTTTTACAACTTAAAGAGGAAGCATAAAATACTGCTGCAGAGCATGATGTGTTTTTTTATTCTTCCTTCTACTTTGGGGAGGTTATGCTGAGTAATACAGAGAAATAGTAGCCAAGAACAGTGGTCTGACATAGTCAGTCAATACGCTCTTTATGGACTCCAATTTCTCATAAGCGTCAGAGAGACTGAATTATGAGGTGAAGGAGAATGCAAAGGACATAGCAGGCAGGGATGTGGACAAGAGAAAGTGCATGAAGGATATCTGGCTTAGACCCTGAAATGCCAAAGAAGCGACTGTAAACAGACAAGCGACAGCATGTATAAGTGGCTTCTGATAAGCCACAAAAGGAAGTGTGTGAGTCTGCAGTGACTTGTGTACGCTGAGGTGACCCTTTCCAGACTTTAAGGCTCAGTAGGAAGAGAAGTAACTTGATGCCAGAGAATACCACATACCTTAGACAATTATGATTCTATTGATACATACTCTCTCCAATATTAACACACTTACAGTCTCCACTCTGTCATCTACCTAGACACACACACACACACACACACACACACACACACACACACACACACACACACACACACACACACACACACACAATATATACAGTAGATGGATACTGTACATGTATACTTTTGGAGTCACTCATCTATGCAGTACACAAAGGTTCTCTCACTCTTCCTGTTTCATGCACGTAACACGCACACACTATCTTCATCGCTATTGGTCTGTGTTTCTGTGTAAACACAGATACAGTACTGGACTCCACAGATATACTGTACCATATGTCTACTATAAACAGGGATTGTTCAGCTGATGTATGACGGGCTCGTGTGTGCATGTACAAGGAATGTGCTGGCATGAGGCTGATATCAGACTAGAACATGGTAATGGCATGAGTAAGAGAATTACACCACTTGGAGAATTTGATGCCTGGCTGTTGCCACACCTTTTTTCCACTGATAAAAGGACGTTGAGACTTATTTCTATTACCACAGTGACAATGGGTTGTATTGTTCGGTGTAGGCTGTTCACAAATATATAATTGAGAGGATCAGCACTAAGTGGCAGCCAATTTCTAATGGTCATGTATTTGGATCGGTCAGATGAAAAAGTTGTACGGGCACATTCCTGGCTCACACGCTCGTGTGCTAGCAGTTGTCAATGTAGTCTTTAGTAAAGCAGGGGCCAGGGTGGGGAGATACCACACTGTAGGGAGAGAGGAGCAGCTGTCATTGTCTGCCCGCACAGGGATGTGTGTTGAAAGCAGCCATTGGACAAGCAGGGAATGTCCTCAGCTGTGTCCCACAGGAATGTTGGACTTTAAAATCCCACTTTTATCCCCATAACATCTCTCTCTCTCTCTCTCTCTCTCTCTCTCTCTCGGGATTGTTACTGTATTACTCCTGCACAGGTTTCTCTTTCACTAAGACTTGATTCTTCATCTTGCTACTACTCACTTGGTTTCATTTTCACTTTGGACCCTCTCCCACCTTCCTCTTTTTCTACCTCCTCTTTCTCACAGGCACAGACAAAGGCTCAATCTGTTGGAATGCGTGTGCAGCAGATTTGGCACTGATTGTATGGCAGCTTAGATATTTAGACCAATAGCATTCTTCTCAGATCAGATGATACAGACACTAATCAAAACCATAATTCTATCCCTCTCTCCCCAACTCCAGGGTTGGGGAGAGAGGCATGTTAATATATGTTGTCATTTTCTCACTGTTTAAATTCTTCCTTCAGAATTTGAATAGGTTAGCGATGTGTTTGTAGAACACCTCATGCAGCATGGGTGTGTCATCTCCTGTTGTAATGCGCTTGTGGTGACAGGTGCATTACAAAGGATCTGATAGCTATCACTGATAGCTTTTCAGTCCTCTCTAAACAAGCATTTTGTAGTGAAATCTCTTCCATCTCTCATTCAAATTCCTATGTCCTCCATTTCTACCCTTCATTTCTTTTCACTTAAACCAATTAATCTTAATATAATCTTAATCATGAATCTTAATCTAAGCCAGTTAACCTTAAAGGACAACTTTAGTTTTTTTCAATCAAAGTTCATGTTAAAGGTTGTTATTCGAGAAAGTAAAAGGTGAGTGTAATTGTTCTTTCTTTCGTTTTTGGGATTCTAGCTGTTTTTGACGGGGGCGGGGACATTCGAGCACAGGGCTAACTAGAAAAAGTGCCCTTCCGGGCACAGGTCTCCACCAGGTTATCCACAGATCCGTGCAGTTAGAGGTAAAAACACTTTTGGGCCAGTTATAGCGCCACCTTGAGGCTGAGTTGAAATTGTTCATGTGGCATTTCTTCCTCGGCCTAGTGGGAATGTGGGTGCACAATTTCACGGAAATCACGCGATGTGTTCATGATTTGCAGCATTTTGTTTGAAACTGAGCACTCCTGTGAACTTTGGAAGCCAATCTTAACCAATCAGGATGGAGTCTGATAAATCTGAAAGACCCGTTTCGTTGAATGGCTCTAGAGAGACTGTGTACCAATTTGCGTGATGTTTGGACAAAATCTGTAGGTGTACTGTGCAAAAACTTGTTTTGCACAAAGCGGCCTCCTGGTGGCGCTATAACAGGCCGTTCTGGAAAGTTTGGGGCAGAGGTTCATGGTTGGCATCCAGGGAGTGTGTGTGCAAAATATGGCATCGACCGGGTTAACGGTGGCCGAGATTAGCTGTTCACGGACACACGGACGGACACACGGACGGACACACGGACGGACGGACGGACACGCGGACGGACGGAGTGCAAAACATACTCTCCCCACATGCCTTCGGCCTGGTGGAGACAACTAGAAAAAGTGCCCTTCTGGGCACAGGTCTCCACCAGGAGGATAGGAGAGTGTGTGATGTTTGGCAAAATGTTTAGGAGTAATTTAAACATGTTTGTTTGGGTGTGTGTGTGTGTGTGTGTGACGTTTACATTGCCACCGCAAAAGTGGAACAAAACAATGAAAATTAGAGCTAAAAACACTTTTCGGCCAGTTATAGCGCCACCTTGAGGCTGAGTTGAAATTGTTCATGTGGCATTTCTTCCTCTGCCTAGTGGGAATGTGCGTGCACAATTTCACGGAAATCACGTGATGTGTTCATGATTTGCAGCATTTTGTTTGAAACTGAGCACTCCTGTGAACTTTGGAAGCCAATCTTAACCAATCAGGATGGAGTCTGAGAAATCTGAAAGACCCGTTTCGTTGAATGGCTCTAGAGAGACTGTGTACCAATTTGCGCGATGTTTGGACAAAATCTGTAGGTGTACTGTGCAAAAACTTGTTTTGCACAAAGCGGCCTCCTGGTGGCGCTATAACAGGCCGTTCTGGAAAGTTTGGGGCAGAGGTTCATCGTTGGCATCCAGGGAGTGTGTGTGCAAAATATGGCATCGACCGGGTTAACGGTGGCCGAGATTAGCTGTTCACGGACACACGGACGGACGGACGGAGTGCAAAACATACTCTCCCCACATGCCTTCGGCCTGGTGGAGACAAATATGTATTTCTTTACAAAAATGTATAGCGATTCTTTTTTTTTATTCTTTACTATAGTCCTACTAGACCCCAAGAAATTACATGTGGCCACTAAAGATCACGGGATCTACTGAATGTGTCAAACTGGCATATTGAGCCTATGACACACAGTGTGGCTTCCCACCAGTAGGCTACCTTCACATTCAGTAGATCCTGTGATCTTCTGTGGCCAGATGTAATTTCTTGGGGTCTAGTAGGACTATAGTAAATAATAAATAAATAAAATCGCTATAAAATTTTGTAAAGAAATACATATTTAGCTCCATGCTCGAATGCCCCAGCCCCCCTGTCAAAAACAGCTAAAATCCCTAAAACGAAAGAAAGCAGCAAATGAAAATAAACTAGAAAAAGTGCCCTTCCGGGCACAGGTCTCCACCAGGTTATCCACAGATCCGTGCAGTTAGAGGTAAAAACACTTTTCGGCCAGTTATAGCGCCACCTTGAGGCTGAGTTGATATTGTTCATGTGGCATTTCGTCCTCGGCCTAGTGGGAATGTGGGTGCACAATTTCACGGAAATCACGCGATGTGTTCATGATTTGCAGCATTTTGTTTGAAACTGAGCACTCCTGTGAACTTTGGAAGCCAATCTTAACCAATCAGGATGGAGTCTGATAAATCTGAAAGACCCGTTTCGTTGAATGGCTCTAGAGAGACTGTGTACCAATTTGCGTGATGTTTGGACAAAATCTGTAGGTGTACTGTGCAAAAACTTGTTTTGCACAAAGCGGCCTCCTGGTGGCGCTATAACAGGCCGTTCTGGAAAGTTTGGGGCAGAGGTTCATCGTTGGCATCCAGGGAGTGTGTGTGCAAAATATGGCATCGACCGGGTTAACGGTGGCCGAGATTAGCTGTTCACGGACACACGGACGGACACACACACGGACGGACGGACGGACGGACGGACGGACACGCGGACGGACGGAGTGCAAAACATACTCTCCCCACATGCCTTCGGCCTGGTGGAGACAATTAACACTCATCTTTTACTTTCTCTAATAACAACCTAAAACATGAACCTTGGTTGAAAAAAAAACTAAAGTTGTCCTTTAAGTGAACTGACTTCAACAATTACATTTTTAAACTCCAAATACAGAAGTTAAATGGGTCTAAAGTAAGCCGCAGCAGAGCTTGATTTATGTAGAAATTGTACTGTTTTTCTTTCAACAACAACCAAACGTTTCACAATGAATTCATTCCTAACCAATGCCAGTTGCAGTGATGACAGTGAATCAGCGCCATGCTCTACGTTCCATGTTCGGCTATTGGGGGAGAAAACACTAATTGTGCCCCCTTCCCCCCTCTAGGTTATGACTTTGCTGCTGTGTTGGAGTGGTTCGCTGAGCGTGTAGACCGCATCATCCTCCTGTTTGATGCTCACAAGCTGGACATCTCTGACGAGTTCTCCGAGGTCATTCGAGCCTTGAAGAACCATGAAGACAAGATGCGCGTGGTACTCAATAAGGCCGACCAGATCAGCACACAGCAGCTGATGAGGGTCTATGGCGCACTGATGTGGTCCCTGGGAAAAATCATCAACACGCCTGAGGTAGGCACAGCTCTTGGGTTCTTCTAAAGCAGAGTAGGGTTTTCAACCCATTTAGGCCTGAGGCCGATTCTAAAAATGCCTCTAAATTTTTCTGAGAAAAGTCAAATATTTATAAAGCATCATCAACATTTTTAGATTTTTGAATACTGTACATACTGTACAGAACCCCAAAATGGGTTCCCGGCCTGAGGGGGTAAAACACCAAAAGGGGTTCCAGATTGTGTTAAAGGGAAACCATAAAGGGAAACCATCATCATTTTATTCAGATGATGATGTTGTTTTTTCACACACACAAATAGAAAACTGCACGTTTTCAATCTTCAAGAACGGAAAACATCAGTAGTTTTATATTTTTCATCCTTCATTTTCTCTTACAGCAAGGTTTGGGTATTATTGTTGACTAAACAATGACAGTAAAATTTCTCCTGCTGTATTCATTTTCACAAAAAAACGATGATTGCACAACAGTGATAAAGTTAGCTTGGAAAGGATACACAGTATGTAATGTAACCTCCACATTGACCGGTATTGAACTGGTGTCAATTCTCTACCATGAATACCAGCTTGTGCCTTTTAGAAATCAGTTGTCGGAATAGTTTGTTATATTCACTTAACAATTTGCACATGGTTGGTGAGGTCACCGGAGGTGTGACAGGGCATTGTCAGCAGTCTGTTCATTCTAAGAAGGAGCTTTTTAGTGCATATGACCTGCTCAAGGGCACAGTGATAAAAGAAGACGGTATGCAATCTACGGTAATAAGAGGGGTCGTCCTGGACCAGATTTTCGATGTGACATGTGTTCAAGTATAGGACATTTGTAAATCGCCCATATGTGGAGATTGTGGACAATGAAAGTGGCAGTGTTACAGCTTTTAATACCACATATTAATTTATATAGATCATGTGAAATCATGTGGCCTGCCATGTCTTATGATTTGTTTGGTTAATGTTTGGACTATGGTGATAATCATAAACCAAACCCAGACTGTAACCTTTGGACGTTCTGGATAATTATTCACTGACATTGGAATAGCAATGTACTGCACACACCCACTCTACACAAGCACAGTGTGCATAAAAGTGCTTGTTATCATTCTGCGTTGATTTATTGTCAACCTGACCATCCTGTGTACATCTCTTGACATCCTGAGCGTCTTTTTTTGGTGCACGTAACTGACGTAAGTAATCTCGTGGCCATTTACAATACATAATACCTCGCCTGGACTGTGGCGTCAACATGCCTGAGACCCATGTAAAGAATTTCCTTCCCCTGGGGGGGTGTTGACTGTGAACGACCACTTGATAGACAGTATGGGAGTAATCTAACTAACCGTCACTCTTAATTCCAGGTGGTACGTGTGTATATTGGCTCATTCTGGGCCCAGCCGCTATTGGTCCCTGACAACAGGAAGTTGTTTGAAGCAGAGGAGCAAGACCTGTTTCTGGACATCCAATCCCTACCACGCAATGCAGCACTTCGCAAGCTTAATGACCTCATTAAACGGGCGCGCCTCGCCAAGGTTAGTCCTCCTCGCAGCTAACCCCCGTGTGAATCCGCCCTGAGTCACTTTACTGCATGTCCTCAGCCCTCTCTCACTGTACCCCAAAAATACAACTTAAAAATTAAACTGGACCACAACGACGTGGATTCATGTGGATCTTGGACTATGACTATGACGTAGATGTGGATCAAAGTCTATGATGCATAACTTACTTTTTGGGAAAGGTTTCACTTCCTTATAGATGGCTAGGCTCTGAAAGAGAGTATCCATGTCCAGATTGACACCCATTTACTTTGATTAAAAATAGTTAAATATTTCAAAAAGTATAGCAGTGGACCAAAAAGTAGGATTCTATGTTAATCTAGTGACAGTGCTAACTCAATTTAGTGCTGATCTGTCCAGGAGTTTGTGAGATTATGTCCAGACAGACGAGACAGAAGATACACAGCTAATTAAATGCCTCAAACTAATTGATGATTGAATGACATTCACTCCTTTCTTGGCCAATTCCTTAAGACATCCCCAGAAAAATCCCTAGATTATGTAATCGTACTACTACTAGTATTTAGGTTCCTTGTTTCTAAATTAGCGAAGTGAATTTTACGTTTGTTTTAGTAACATGGGAATCTTACAATGTGGTACTCTATATATTATGTAAAAGTTGCAGAATCTCTGTTTGAGTCTGTCTGTCCTCCCGGGCGTAACTCTGATCCACAAATATGGATCTATACGTCATAAATTAAATACCTTCTGAGATTTCTGAAGTCATAAACTGGAAGAAGTAGTCTAGAAGAAGTCTTGAGTTCCACATTTTGAGAACAGCCATGCTGTTATTAGACCCTGTCTTGTTTATTTCTGTGTGAATTTATCAATGAGAAAGTGTCAGACTATATTGTTTGTGCTGTCCAGGTGCAAGCCTATATCATCACCTCCCTGAAGAAAGAGATGCCCAGTGTGTTTGGGAAGGATACCAAAAAGAAGGAGCTCATCTCCAACCTGGGTGAAATCTACCTGAAGATTGAAAAGGAACACCAGATCTCACCTGGAGACTTCCCCAACATCAACAAGATGCAGGTGAGAGGAAATTGAAACAAGTTGCAGGGGTTTTAAGTAAACTAAAGGGAGTGGTGTTGTGAAATAGATAGTTTTGCAGTCAAAATGAACTTCAACCTTTACACTTGCTCCCCTTTCTGCCCTCTTCTTCCTTTCCTTGCCCCCCTCCAGGGCAGGATGGACATGAGATTTATTTTTCCTGGTGTCAGGAAATCCTGCTCCTTGTGCACTTACTCCCCCTTGGTAGCCAGGCAAGACAGATCTATTTCCATCACCAATTCCTGTTTTTACCTCAAACGCTCCCTTCCCTTTCCCTCATTTTAGGAGCTGCTGAACGGCCAGGACTTCTCCAAGTTCCCACCGCTGAAGCCCAAGCTGCTGGAAGCCGTGGAGGACATGCTGGCCAATGACATTGCCCGCCTTATGTCCTTGGTTCGCCAGGAGGAGGCGGCTATGCCCAGCCAGTCAGTCCAGGGTGGAGCCTTCGCGGGGACCATGAGCGGGCCCTTCGGTCACGGATATGGCGAGGGGGCCAGCGAGGGTATTGACGAGATGGAGTGGGTGGTGGGCCGTGACAAGCCCACATACGATGAGATCTTCTACACTCTCTCTCCCATTAATGGTAAAGTGTCAGGTGCTGCGGCCAAGAAGGAGATGGTGAAGTCCAAGCTCCCCAACACAGTCCTAGGGAAGATCTGGAAGCTGGCTGACGTGGATAAAGACGGCTTCCTCGATGATGAGGAGTTTGCCCTGGCTAACCATCTGATCAAAGTTAAGCTGGAAGGTCATGAGCTTCCTGCCAAGCTGCCTGAACACCTGGTGCCGCCATCCAAGCGTGCAGCGTTGTTGGAGGCTGAGTGATCCAGGGCAGAGACGAGCAGCCTGGAGACCAACCGTGTCACAGCCTTGCGCTGTACTTAGGGCAGTGGTTCTGAAACTGGGGTCTGGAGACCCCCTGGGGTCATTCAGGGGGTTCCAGGGTCTCCCCAGTACGAGGAAAAGTTTAATTTCACAATTATTTCACCAGCTAGTAGTTAGCCTAATGACTCAGAGAATCTATATAAATGACTATTCAGATCAATAGATTTTGGTCTCTCCACTGTTATTGTATCTCCCACCTACAGCATAGACAGTTGTAGAATTCTGTACTAAATCTAATATAACAGTGAAAATCTTATGTTATGAGTGTCCCTGCCACAAAATATTTTCAAATGGGGTCCATGGCCTAATGCATATCAATTCAGGGCTTCTCTATCAACTGCACCTAAGCGCCGTGCTAGGCTGGAAAATGCGTACATGAGCCATGAGCATTCTGAGTTAAAATGCTGTCGGTCTCCAGGCTTCCTAACGCACCGCGAGGAGGAATTGCTGTGATCATTTTCACCAGAGATAGACTGGAGGGTCAGAGGATAAGGGAGGGAATGGGTGGGGGGGGTGGGGGGGTTATGTGTGCATTATGAGAGAATTATGTCATGTGACAAATGAATAGTGGGAGAGGTTTGAGTTGCCAACTGATGGAAGGACAATGCTGGATCATCAGGTGATTCATGTTGGAGTGTCAGTGGTTGCATGATTTGGACATGAATGTGTACATCCTGTGTAAAATATGTCTGATACGTATACAGTCCATATATTATGTTGATCCAAAGAAACATAGCTTTTTTCCTTTTTTTTTTTTTTTTTTTTTTTTAATTTGGAGAGGAGAGAAAATCCAATCAGCAGTTAGAATTGCTTTATCTATATTTTTGTATTTCCTGACTGTTAACTTTGAGGATGTTTCCAAATGCTTCCCTTTTCATTATTTTGCCAGATAAATAAAAAGGAAATATTTACCATCAGTCCTTTTGTTTTAATTGGTTTTATTTAACCTTTGTATCAATACATTTCATTGACGTGTTTTTCAAATTATTAAGCATTAAGTTTGAATTATCTTTAGAAAATAATCAGACATTGTGACCCAAGCAGACCTTCCACAAATCCACCTGCAATTTGGACTGTAAATCTTCCTCTCCTGGATTTAAAACAAAACCAAAACACTCAAAGCTTCTCATTTGTTTGAATAAAATATCCTATACTGCCCTCTGTAGGTTGTTTTTCCCAGCCAAGAAGCCATAATCAATGGTGCAAAGTAAGTTTAAGTACTATTCAAGCACTGAGTAGGCTTACATTTACTGTACTGAAGTACAATTGTAGGCTATTTTTAACCCCCTTTTATTAGAGTATTTCCAATTTTCATTTTCTTATACATACATCTCATTTTGAGTACTACAAAACATAAATTAACCACTGACTCCTATATATAATTAATTTCTTTCCCCTTTTCATTGCCATTTGAAAATAGTGTACGTACTTCTCCCACCACTGCCAATAGTAAGCTAAGCCAAAACAGCCCATTAAATAAGTGGAATACAATGGTGGAGGAGATGGCAAACTTGTGGCGAAAGAGAAACAAGCAAGAACAGAAACGGATGTTGAACTTAAAACCTTGCTAACTGTAGCCTATATTGCAATAGGCTAGATGAGGGTTGTGTGCCGAAACCACTATAGGCCTACATAGTATGCCATTTTCAGCCTTAAATAGTAGAGGTACACATACATACTAAAGTATTTAGCACACTAAACGGTATGTTAGTATGTGATACTGTGTCCGAAATAAAGTTCATGATTTAGCCAAATCGGAAGAGCTCTTGTCTTGACTGAAGTTCAGACATTTCTCAGGTTCAAGTCCCATGACCAGTACAATAGGACCATTGGAGGGGATTGTGCCTCTCCCCCTGTTTCCTGAGTTGGCAGATATTGGCATGTCAAAACATCATTTTCACCTAGAAACTCCATTCACACTTTTTATAATTCAGCTTCCTGTGGGCACACATGCTGGAACTCTTTACTTTGAAATGTTTTGTAGTTTCTGAGTTATTTAACTTAAACGCCCAATGCATTCTCTATGGCAATAGCACAAACTTTGGCATGCTACTAGTCCTACATAAATTACACCTAGAAACCCCATTCCAACCTATTTAGGTTCATCTTACGGTGGACAATGTTTCATAGTTTTAGAAATCTAAGGCTTTCAATTTTGAGACATTTATAATGGGGCTCAATGGCAGCTCTATAGGCACGTCAAAAATCACGTTCACCTAGAAACTCCATTCACACTTTTTATAATTCAGCTTACTGAGGGCACACATGCTGGAACTTTTTACTTTGAAATGTTTTGTAGTTTCTGAAATATAAGGCTTATAAATGTCTCAAATTTGAAAGCCATATATTTCTAAAACTATGAAACATTTCAAAGATTCCTTTTCAGGCAAACATGTCCACCGTAAGAAGAACCTAAGTAGGCTAGAATGGGGTTGGTAGGTTTAAGTATGTAGAACTAGTGTGCTATTGCCATAGAGAATGCATTGGGCGTTTAAGTTAAATAACTCAGAAACTACAAAACATTTCAAAGTAAAACGTTCCAGCCTCCAGCATGTGTCTCCACAGTAAGCTGAATAATAAAAAGTGTGAATGGAGTTTCTAGGTGAAAGTGACTTTTGACGTGCCTATAGAGCTGCCATTGAGCCCCATGTTAAATGTCTCAAATTTAACAAATTGCTCTATCGCAAAAAGTAAAAGTCGAATGCAAATATCTTTCTCGCTGTGAGTGGCCTGAGATATTGAGGTACACCATGTGCGATTGTGGTGTTGGTACGATCGAAAATGTGGTTATAAGAGCGAGTTAAGAATTGTCATCGCGATAATTTCCTCGTAAGGATTTTACAATGGATGTCAATGAGCAGCTTGACTGTATTTGTGTCACTTAAAAGGCCGTAGTTCACATTCTGTATGTCTCTGTGTTTTGGTGGTCACATTGTGTGAAAGAGGACATGTGTGGCTACAAAATGACCAAAGAACATGCGTGTAAAGTGAATATTTTGGCCGGGACGACAATTTGTTTGGTAAATTTTCAAGGAAAATATTTCACTTCCCGCACTCTAGTGAAAGAAGCCCCGCACTCTAAGTTGGCACTAATTAGGCGAAACGGCCTGCGATCGAACTGCGATTTCGGAAAAACCGTTTAACGTATTCGAATACGGTTTGAACCACGAAAAAGTCCAGAGTCGTGTGATCTTTCTACGACAAAGTATGCCAGAGTAATGAGACTGCAAAAGTGAGGTTGATTTAGAGATAAATCCTATACATTGTCGATGGGAGGAAAAAACTATAAATAAAGTTAAATATTTTAAAAAGTACTTTTTCAAAACAACTTTTTCACCAATGAAAGTTCAAAGATAGATGAACATTATAAAGTTTGAATGAAGTTTCAAAGTGAAAGTATGACGGAGTAATAAGAGCTCAAAAAAGTTAACTGTGAAAAATGGGACCTTTCTTCCATCGACTCTCACTATAAAGAATGTAAAAAAAAGTTACAAAGTTAAAAAGTATAAAAAGTATAAAACTTTGTAAAAATTCTAATTGAAGCATAAATAACTGCAAAGAGCTGAACAGTTTGAAGTTTGAACTAAATTTCTAGCATAAAGTATGCGGAAGTAGTTAGGTGCCAAAAAAAGGGTGGAATAAATAAACAAATAAATATAGGCTGGCAATAACTATTGTGTGCTCGCTGTGGCGAGCCCACAAATATAACTCAAAAACTAGAAAACATTTCAAAGTAAAAAAGTTCCAGCATGTGTCTCCACAGTAAGCTGAATAATAAAAAGTGTGAATGGAGTTTCTAGGTGAAAGTGACTTTTGACGTGCCTATAGAGCTGCCATTGAGCCCCATGTTAAATGTCTCAAATTTGAAAGCACTATATTTCTAAAACTATAAAACATTTCAAAGATTCCTTTTCAGGCAAACATGTCCACCGTAAGATGAACCTAAGTAGGCTAGAATGGGGTTGCTAGGTGTAAGTATGTAGGACTAGTAGCATGCCAAAGTTTGTGCTATTGCCATAGAGAATGCATTGTGTTGCGGAGGATGAGAGGAATGCTCTCATCCTCCGCAACACCCATTCTCATACACCGCTATACACTGCTATAGCCCATATCGTACGGCATACTATACTGTAGCACGCCGTTTTTCATCATTTTTAAAGATTTGAAAAAAATGAAAAAAACGATGGGTTATAGCATTGTTTTTTTTATTATTTTTGATTATCTTTTTTATCCTCTTTTTTCATCATTTTGGACCATGGGCTATAGCCCATATCGTACGGCATACTATAGCACGCCGTTTTTCATCATTTTTGAGGATTTGAAAAAAAACCATGGGTTATAGCCCATCGTTTTTAGAATTTTTGAAAAAAAAAAATTAACCTCGTTTTTCATCATTTCTGAACATGGGCTATAGCCCATACCGTACGGCATACTATAGCACGCCGTTTTTCATCATTTTTGAGGATTTGAAAAGAATGGAAAATTTCAAAAAACATGGGTTATAGCCCATCGTTTTTTGAAAATTAGAAAAATTAAATTAACCTCGTTTTTCATCATTTCTGAACATGGGCTATAGCCCATACCGTACGGCATACTATAGCACGCCGTTTTTCATCATTTTTGAGGATTTGAAAAAAATGAAAATTTTAAAAAACATGGGTTATAGCCCATCGTTTTTTGAAATTTTGAAAAATAAAATTAACCTCGTTTTTCATCATTTCTGAACATGGGCTATAGCCCATACCGTACGGCATACTATAGCACGCCGTTTTTCATCATTTTTGAGGATTTGAAAAAAATGAAACATTTAAAAAAACATGGGTTATAGCCCATCTTTTTTAGAAATTTTGAAAAATAAAATTAACCTCGTTTTTCATCATTTCTGAACATGGGCTATAGCCCATACCGTACGCCGTACGGCATACTATAGCACGCCGTTTTTCATCATTTTTGAGGATTTGAAAAAAATGGAAAAAAAACAAAACATGGGTTATAGCCCATTGTTTTTTTTAATTTTTGAAAAAAATATTATCCTCGTTTTTCATCATTTTTGACCATCTCACTGAGCAATAGCCGGCTATTAGACGTGCGTCTAAAAATGGGATAAAAAACGTCTAAAAATAGACGTCTAAAACACGTCTATTTTTAGACGTGTTTTAGACGTCTATTTTTTGACGTTTTGTATCCCATTTTTAGACGCTCGTCTAATAGCCCATATCGTACGGCATTGTAGCATGCCGTTTTTCTACATTTTTGCCATTGAGCCCCATTGTAAATTTGAAAGCACTATATTTATAAAACTATGAAACATTTCAAAGATTCCTTTTCAGGCAAACATGTCCACCGTAAGATGAACATAAGTAGGCTAGAATGGGGTTGCTAGGTGTAAGTGTGTAGGACTAGTAGCATGCCAAAGTTTGTGCTATTGCCATAGAGAATGCATTGTGTTGCGGAGGATGAGAGGAATGCTCTCATCCTCCGCAACACCCATTCTCATACACCAATATACACCGCGAGGATATGGGCTATTAGCCTGGTTAATAAACCAGACCGAATCAGCCGTTGGCAAAAAAAATGGCTATAGCCCATATCGTACGGCATACTATAGGCCTACTGTAGCACGCCGTTTTTCATCATTTTTGAGGATTTGAAAAAAATTAAAAAATTAAAAAAAAAAAAAAAAAAACGATGGGTTATAGGCCATCGTTTTTTGAATTTTTGAATTTTTTTTTAAACCTCGTTTTTCATTATTTTTGAACATGGGCAATAGCCCATACCGTACGGCATACTATAGCACGCCATTTTTCATCATTTTTGAGGATTTGAAAAAAAAAGAAAAAAAAAGAAAAAATAAAGGTTATAGCCCATCGTTTTTTGAATTTTTGAATTTTCATTTTTATCCTCGTTTTTCATCATTTTTGACCATGGGCTATAGCCCATACCGTACGGTATACTATAGCATGCCGTTTTTCATCATTTTTGAGGATTTAAAAAAAAAAAAAAAAAAAAAAAAAACATGGGTTAAAGCCCATCGTTTTTTGAAAATTTGAAAAATAAAATTAACCTCGTTTTTCATCATTTCTGAACATGGGCTATAGCCCATACCGTACGGCATACTATAGCACGCCGTTTTTCATCATTTTTGAGGATTTGAAAAGAATGGAAAATTTAAAAAAACATGGGTTATAGCCCATCGTTTTTTGAAAATTAGAAAAATAAAATTAACCTCGTTTTTCATCATTTCTGAACATGGGCTATAGCCCATACCGTACGGCATACTATAGCACGCCGTTTTTCATCATTTTTGAGGATTTGAAAAAAATTTAAAATTTAAAAAACATGGGTTATAGCCCATCGTTTTTTGAAATTTTGAAAAATAAAATTAACCTCGTTTTTCATCATTTCTGAACATGGGCTATAGCCCATACCGTACGGCATACTATAGCACGCCGTTTTTCATCATTTTTGAGGATTTGAAAAAAATGAAACATTTCAAAAAACATGGGTAATAGCCCATCTTTTTTAGAAATTTTGAAAAATAAAATTAACCTCGTTTTTCATCATTTCTGAACATGGGCTATAGCCCATACCGTACGGCATACTATAGCACGCCGTTTTTCATAATTTTTGAGGATTTGAAAAAAATTAAAAATTAAAAAAACATGGGTTATAGCCCATTGTTTTTTGAAATTTTGAAAAATAAAATTAACCTCGTTTTTCATCATTTCTGAACATGGGCTATAGCCCATACCGTACGGCATACTATAGCACGCCGTTTTTCATCATTTTTGAGGATTTGAAAAAAATGAAACATTTCAAAAAACATGGGTAATAGCCCATCTTTTTTAGAAATTTTGAAAAATAAAATTAACCTCGTTTTTCATCATTTCTGAACATGGGCTATAGCCCATACCGTACGGCATACTATAGCACGCCGTTTTTCATAATTTTTGAGGATTTGAAAAAAATTAAAAATTAAAAAAACATGGGTTATAGCCCATTGTTTTTTGAAATTTTGAAAAATAAAATTAACCTCGTTTTTCATCATTTCTGAACATGGGCTATAGCCCATACCGTACGGCATACTATAGCACGCCGTTTTTCATAATTTTTGAGGATTTGAAAAAAATTAAAAATTAAAAAAACATGGGTTATAGCCCATTGTTTTTTGAAATTTTGAAAAATAAAATTAACCTCGTTTTTCATCATTTCTGAACATGGGCTATAGCCCATACCGTACGGCATACTATAGCACGCCGTTTTTCATCATTTTTGAGGATTTGAAAAAAATGAAACATTTCAAAAAACATGGGTAATAGCCCATCTTTTTTAGAAATTTTGAAAAATAAAATTAACCTCGTTTTTCATCATTTCTGAACATGGGCTATAGCCCATACCGTACGGCATACTATAGCACGCCGTTTTTCATCATTTTTGAGGATTTGAAAAAAATTTAAAATTTAAAAAACATGGGTTATAGCCCATCGTTTTTTGAAATTTTGAAAAATAAAATTAACCTCGTTTTTCATCATTTCTGAACATGGGCTATAGCCCATACCGTACGGCATACTATAGCACGCCGTTTTTCATCATTTTTGAGGATTTGAAAAAAATGAAACATTTCAAAAAACATGGGTAATAGCCCATTGTTTTTTGAAATTTTGAAAAGTAAAATTAACCTCGTTTTTCATCATTTCTGAACATGGGCTATAGCCCATACCGTACGGCATACTATGGCACGCCGTTTTTCATCATTTTTGAGGATTTGAAAAAAATGAAAAATTTCAAAAAACATGGGTTATAGCCCATCGTTTTTTGAAATTTTGAAAAATATAATTAACCTCGTTTTTCATCATTTCTGAACATGGGCTATAGCCCATACCGTACGGCATACTATAGCATGCCGTTTTTCATCATTTTTGAGGATTTGAAAAAAATGAAAAATTTCAAAAAACATGGGTTATAGCCCATCGTTTTTGGAAATTTTGAAAAATAAAATTAACCTAGTTTTTCATCATTTCTGAACATGGGCTATAGCCCATACCATACGGCATACTATAGCACGCCGTTTTTCATCATTTTTGAGGATTTGAAAAAAATGAAAAATAAAAAAAAACATGGGTTATAGCCCATCGTTTTTTGAAATTTTGAAAAATAAAGTTAACCTCGTTTTTCATCATTTCTGAACATGGGCTATAGCCCATACCGTATGGCATACTATAGCATGCCGTTTTTCGTCATTTTTGAGGATTTGAAAAAAATGAAAAATTAAAAAAAACATGGGTTATAGCCCATCGTTTTTTGAAATTTTGAAAAATAAAATTAACCTCGTTTTTCATCATTTCTGAACATGGGCTATAGCCCATACCATACGGCATACTATAGCACGCCGTTTTTCATCATTTTTGAGGATTTGAAAAAAATTAAAAATTAAAAAAAACATGGGTTATAGCCCATCGTTTTTTGAAATTTTGAAAAATAAAGTTAACCTCGTTTTTCATCATTTCTGAACATGGGCTATAGCCCATACCGTATGGCATACTATAGCATGCCGTTTTTCGTCATTTTTGAGGATTTGAAAAAAATGAAAAATTAAAAAAAACATGGGTTATAGCCCATCGTTTTTTGAAAATTTTAAAAATAAAATTAACCTCGTTTTTCATCATTTCTGAACATGGGCTATAGCCAATACCGTACGGCATACTATAGCACGCCGTTTTTCATCATTTTTGAGCATTTGAAAAAAATGAAAAATTTCAAAAAACATGGGTTATAGCCCATCGTTTTTTGAAATTTTGAAAAATAAAGTTAACCTCGTTTTTCATCATTTCTGAACATGGGCTATAGCCCATACCGTATGGCATACTATAGCATGCCGTTTTTCGTCATTTTTGAGGATTTGAAAAAAATTAAAAAAAAAAAAAAACATGGGTTATAGCCCATCGTTTTTTGAATTTTTGAAAAATAAAATTAACCTCGTTTTTCATCATTTCTGAACATGGGCTATAGCCCATACCGTACGGCATACTATAGCACGCCGTTTTTCATAATTTTTGAGGATTTGAAAAAAATGAAAAATTTAAAAAACATGGGTTATAGCCCATCGTTTTTTGAAATTTTGAAAAGTAAAATTAACCTCGTTTTTCATCATTTCTGAACATGGGCTATAGCCCATACCGTACGGCATACTATGGCACGCTGTTTTTCATCATTTTTGAGGATTTGAAAAAAATGAAAAATTTCAAAAAACATGGGTTATAGCCCATCGTTTTTTGAAAATTTGAAAAATAAAATTAACCTCGTTTTTCATCATTTCTGAACATGGGCTATAGCCCATACCGTACGGCATACTATAGCACGCCGTTTTTCATCATTTTTGAGGATTTGAAAAAAATGAAAAATTTCAAAAAACATGGGTTATAGCCCATCGTTTTTGGAAATTTTGAAAAATAAAATTAACCTAGTTTTTCATCATTTCTGAACATGGGCTATAGCCCATACCATACGGCATACTATAGCACGCCGTTTTTCATCATTTTTGAGGATTTGAAAAAAATGAAAAATTAAAAAAAACATGGGTTATAGCCCATCGTTTTTTGAAATTTTTAAAAATTAACCTTGTTTTTCATCATTTCTGAACATGGGCTATAGCCAATACCGTACGGCATACTATAGCACGCCGTTTTTCATCATTTTTGAGCATTTGAAAAAAATGAACATTTAAAAAAACATGGGTTATAGCCCATCGTTTTTTGAAATTTTAAAAAATAAAATTAACCTCGTTTTTCATCATTTCTGAACATGGGCTATAGCCCATACCGTACGGCATACTATAGCATGCCGTTTTTCGTCATTTTTGAGGATTTGAAAAAAATGAAAATTAAAAAAAACATGGGTTATAGCCCATCGTTTTTTGAAATTTTTAAAAATAAAATTAACCTCGTTTTTCATCATTTCTGAACATGGGCTATAGCCCATACCGTACGGCATACTATAGCATGCCGTTTTCCGTCATTTTTGAGGATTTGAAAAAAATGAACATTTTAAAAAACATGGGTTATAGCCCATCGTTTTTTGAAATTTTGAAAAATAAAATGAACCTCGTTTTTCATCATTTCTGAACATGGGCTATAGCCCATACCATACGGCATAATATAGCACGCCGTTTTTCATCATTTTTGAGGATTTGAAAAAAATGAAAAATTAAAAAAAACATGGGTTATAGCCCATCTTTTTTTGAAATTTTGAAAAATAAAATTAACCTTGTTTTTCATCATGTCTGAACATGGGCTATAGCCCATACCATACGGCATACTATAGCACGCCGTTTTTCATCATTTTTGAGGATTTGAAAAAAATGTAAAAATTCAAAAAACATGGGTTATAGCCCATCGTTTTTGGAAATTTTGAAAAATAAAATTAACCTCGTTTTTCATCATTTCTGAACATGGGCTATAGCCCATACCGTACGGCATACTATAGCACGCCGTTTTTCATCATTTTTGAGGATTTTAACAAAATTAAAAATTTCAAAAAACATGGGTTATAGCCCATCGTTTTTGGAAATTTTGAAAAATAAAATTAACCTCGTTTTTCATCATTTCTGAACATGGGATATAGCCCATACCATACGGCATACTATAGCACGCCGTTTTTCATCATTTTTGAGGATTTGAAAAAAATGAAAAATTAAAAAAAACATGGGTTATAGCCCATCGTTTTTTTAATTTAAAAAAAATAAAATTAACCTCGTTTTTCATCATTTCTGAACATGGGATATAGCCCATACCATACGGCATACTATAGCACGCCGTTTTTCATCATTTTTGAGGATTTGAAAAAAATTAAAAATTAAAAAAAACATGGGTTATAGCCCATCGTTTTTTTAATTAAAAAAAAAAAAAATTAACCTCGTTTTTCATCATTTCTGAACATGGGCTATAGCCCATACCGTACGGCATACTATAGCACGCCATTTTTCATCATTTTTGAGCATTTGAAAAAAATTGAAAAATTTCAAAAAACATGGGTTATAGCCCATCGTTTTTTGAAATTTTTAAAAATAAAATTAACCTTGTTTTTCATCATTTCTGAACATGGGCTATAGCCAATACCGTACGGCATACTATAGCACGCCGTTTTTCATCATTTTTGAGCATTTGAAAAAAATGAACATTTAAAAAAACATGGGTTATAGCCCATCGTTTTTTGAAATTTTAAAAAATAAAATTAACCTCGTTTTTCATCATTTCTGAACATGGGCTATAGCCCATACCGTACGGCATACTATAGCATGCCGTTTTTCGTCATTTTTGAGGATTTGAAAAAAATTAAAATAAAAAAAAACATGGGTTATAGCCCATCGTTTTTTGAAATTTTTAAAAATAAAATTAACCTCGTTTTTCATCATTTCTGAACATGGGCTATAGCCCATACCGTATGGCATACTATAGCATGCCGTTTTTCGTCATTTTTGAGGATTTGAAAAAAATGAAAAATTAAAAAAAACATGGGTTATAGCCCATCGTTTTTTGAAAATTTTAAAAATAAAATTAACCTCGTTTTTCATCATTTCTGAACATGGGCTATAGCCAATACCGTACGGCATACTATAGCACGCCGTTTTTCATCATTTTTGAGCATTTGAAAAAAATGAAAAATTTCAAAAAACATGGGTTATAGCCCATCGTTTTTTGAAATTTTGAAAAATAAAGTTAACCTCGTTTTTCATCATTTCTGAACATGGGCTATAGCCCATACCGTATGGCATACTATAGCATGCCGTTTTTCGTCATTTTTGAGGATTTGAAAAAAAGTAAAAAAAAAAAAAACATGGGTTATAGCCCATCGTTTTTTGAATTTTTGAAAAATAAAATTAACCTCGTTTTTCATCATTTCTGAACATGGGCTATAGCCCATACCGTACGGCATACTATAGCACGCCGTTTTTCATAATTTTTGAGGATTTGAAAAAAATGAAAAATTTAAAAAACATGGGTTATAGCCCATCGTTTTTTGAAATTTTGAAAAGTAAAATTAACCTCGTTTTTCATCATTTCTGAACATGGGCTATAGCCCATACCGTACGGCATACTATGGCACGCTGTTTTTCATCATTTTTGAGGATTTGAAAAAAATGAAAAATTTCAAAAAACATGGGTTATAGCCCATCGTTTTTTGAAAATTTGAAAAATAAAATTAACCTCGTTTTTCATCATTTCTGAACATGGGCTATAGCCCATACCGTACGGCATACTATAGCACGCCGTTTTTCATCATTTTTGAGGATTTGAAAAAAATGAAAAATTTCAAAAAACATGGGTTATAGCCCATCGTTTTTGGAAATTTTGAAAAATAAAATTAACCTAGTTTTTCATCATTTCTGAACATGGGCTATAGCCCATACCATACGGCATACTATAGCACGCCGTTTTTCATCATTTTTGAGGATTTGAAAAAAATGAAAAATTAAAAAAAACATGGGTTATAGCCCATCGTTTTTTGAAATTTTTAAAAATTAACCTTGTTTTTCATCATTTCTGAACATGGGCTATAGCCAATACCGTACGGCATACTATAGCACGCCGTTTTTCATCATTTTTGAGCATTTGAAAAAAATGAACATTTAAAAAAACATGGGTTATAGCCCATCGTTTTTTGAAATTTTAAAAAATAAAATTAACCTCGTTTTTCATCATTTCTGAACATGGGCTATAGCCCATACCGTACGGCATACTATAGCATGCCGTTTTTCGTCATTTTTGAGGATTTGAAAAAAATGAAAATTAAAAAAAACATGGGTTATAGCCCATCGTTTTTTGAAATTTTTAAAAATAAAATTAACCTCGTTTTTCATCATTTCTGAACATGGGCTATAGCCCATACCGTACGGCATACTATAGCATGCCGTTTTCCGTCATTTTTGAGGATTTGAAAAAAATGAACATTTTAAAAAACATGGGTTATAGCCCATCGTTTTTTGAAATTTTGAAAAATAAAATGAACCTCGTTTTTCATCATTTCTGAACATGGGCTATAGCCAATACCGTACGGCATACTATAGCACGCCGTTTTTCATCATTTTTGAGCATTTGAAAAAAATGAAAAATTTCAAAAAACATGGGTTATAGCCCATCGTTTTTTGAAATTTTGAAAAATAAAGTTAACCTCGTTTTTCATCATTTCTGAACATGGGCTATAGCCCATACCGTATGGCATACTATAGCATGCCGTTTTTCGTCATTTTTGAGGATTTGAAAAAAATTAAAAAAAAAAAAAAACATGGGTTATAGCCCATCGTTTTTTGAATTTTTGAAAAATAAAATTAACCTCGTTTTTCATCATTTCTGAACATGGGCTATAGCCCATACCGTACGGCATACTATAGCACGCCGTTTTTCATAATTTTTGAGGATTTGAAAAAAATGAAAAATTTAAAAAACATGGGTTATAGCCCATCGTTTTTTGAAATTTTGAAAAGTAAAATTAACCTCGTTTTTCATCATTTCTGAACATGGGCTATAGCCCATACCGTACGGCATACTATGGCACGCTGTTTTTCATCATTTTTGAGGATTTGAAAAAAATGAAAAATTTCAAAAAACATGGGTTATAGCCCATCGTTTTTTGAAAATTTGAAAAATAAAATTAACCTCGTTTTTCATCATTTCTGAACATGGGCTATAGCCCATACCGTACGGCATACTATAGCACGCCGTTTTTCATCATTTTTGAGGATTTGAAAAAAATGAAAAATTTCAAAAAACATGGGTTATAGCCCATCGTTTTTGGAAATTTTGAAAAATAAAATTAACCTAGTTTTTCATCATTTCTGAACATGGGCTATAGCCCATACCATACGGCATACTATAGCACGCCGTTTTTCATCATTTTTGAGGATTTGAAAAAAATGAAAAATTAAAAAAAACATGGGTTATAGCCCATCGTTTTTTGAAATTTTTAAAAATTAACCTTGTTTTTCATCATTTCTGAACATGGGCTATAGCCAATACCGTACGGCATACTATAGCACGCCGTTTTTCATCATTTTTGAGCATTTGAAAAAAATGAACATTTAAAAAAACATGGGTTATAGCCCATCGTTTTTTGAAATTTTAAAAAATAAAATTAACCTCGTTTTTCATCATTTCTGAACATGGGCTATAGCCCATACCGTACGGCATACTATAGCATGCCGTTTTTCGTCATTTTTGAGGATTTGAAAAAAATGAAAATTAAAAAAAACATGGGTTATAGCCCATCGTTTTTTGAAATTTTTAAAAATAAAATTAACCTCGTTTTTCATCATTTCTGAACATGGGCTATAGCCCATACCGTACGGCATACTATAGCATGCCGTTTTCCGTCATTTTTGAGGATTTGAAAAAAATGAACATTTTAAAAAACATGGGTTATAGCCCATCGTTTTTTGAAATTTTGAAAAATAAAATGAACCTCGTTTTTCATCATTTCTGAACATGGGCTATAGCCAATACCGTACGGCATACTATAGCACGCCGTTTTTCATCATTTTTGAGCATTTGAAAAAAATGAAAAATTTCAAAAAACATGGGTTATAGCCCATCGTTTTTTGAAATTTTGAAAAATAAAGTTAACCTCGTTTTTCATCATTTCTGAACATGGGCTATAGCCCATACCGTATGGCATACTATAGCATGCCGTTTTTCGTCATTTTTGAGGATTTGAAAAAAATTAAAAAAAAAAAAAAACATGGGTTATAGCCCATCGTTTTTTGAATTTTTGAAAAATAAAATTAACCTCGTTTTTCATCATTTCTGAACATGGGCTATAGCCCATACCGTACGGCATACTATAGCACGCCGTTTTTCATAATTTTTGAGGATTTGAAAAAAATGAAAAATTTAAAAAACATGGGTTATAGCCCATCGTTTTTTGAAATTTTGAAAAGTAAAATTAACCTCGTTTTTCATCATTTCTGAACATGGGCTATAGCCCATACCGTACGGCATACTATGGCACGCTGTTTTTCATCATTTTTGAGGATTTGAAAAAAATGAAAAATTTCAAAAAACATGGGTTATAGCCCATCGTTTTTTGAAAATTTGAAAAATAAAATTAACCTCGTTTTTCATCATTTCTGAACATGGGCTATAGCCCATACCGTACGGCATACTATAGCACGCCGTTTTTCATCATTTTTGAGGATTTGAAAAAAATGAAAAATTTCAAAAAACATGGGTTATAGCCCATCGTTTTTGGAAATTTTGAAAAATAAAATTAACCTAGTTTTTCATCATTTCTGAACATGGGCTATAGCCCATACCATACGGCATACTATAGCACGCCGTTTTTCATCATTTTTGAGGATTTGAAAAAAATGAAAAATTAAAAAAAACATGGGTTATAGCCCATCGTTTTTTGAAATTTTTAAAAATTAACCTTGTTTTTCATCATTTCTGAACATGGGCTATAGCCAATACCGTACGGCATACTATAGCACGCCGTTTTTCATCATTTTTGAGCATTTGAAAAAAATGAACATTTAAAAAAACATGGGTTATAGCCCATCGTTTTTTGAAATTTTAAAAAATAAAATTAACCTCGTTTTTCATCATTTCTGAACATGGGCTATAGCCCATACCGTACGGCATACTATAGCATGCCGTTTTTCGTCATTTTTGAGGATTTGAAAAAAATGAAAATTAAAAAAAACATGGGTTATAGCCCATCGTTTTTTGAAATTTTTAAAAATAAAATTAACCTCGTTTTTCATCATTTCTGAACATGGGCTATAGCCCATACCGTACGGCATACTATAGCATGCCGTTTTCCGTCATTTTTGAGGATTTGAAAAAAATGAACATTTTAAAAAACATGGGTTATAGCCCATCGTTTTTTGAAATTTTGAAAAATAAAATGAACCTCGTTTTTCATCATTTCTGAACATGGGCTATAGCCCATACCATACGGCATAATATAGCACGCCGTTTTTCATCATTTTTGAGGATTTGAAAAAAATGAAAAATTAAAAAAAACATGGGTTATAGCCCATCTTTTTTTGAAATTTTGAAAAATAAAATTAACCTTGTTTTTCATCATGTCTGAACATGGGCTATAGCCCATACCATACGGCATACTATAGCACGCCGTTTTTCATCATTTTTGAGGATTTGAAAAAAATGTAAAAATTCAAAAAACATGGGTTATAGCCCATCGTTTTTGGAAATTTTGAAAAATAAAATTAACCTCGTTTTTCATCATTTCTGAACATGGGCTATAGCCCATACCGTACGGCATACTATAGCACGCCGTTTTTCATCATTTTTGAGGATTTTAACAAAATTAAAAATTTCAAAAAACATGGGTTATAGCCCATCGTTTTTGGAAATTTTGAAAAATAAAATTAACCTCGTTTTTCATCATTTCTGAACATGGGATATAGCCCATACCATACGGCATACTATAGCACGCCGTTTTTCATCATTTTTGAGGATTTGAAAAAAATGAAAAATTAAAAAAAACATGGGTTATAGCCCATCGTTTTTTTAATTAAAAATAAATAAAATTAACCTCGTTTTTCATCATTTCTGAACATGGGATATAGCCCATACCATACGGCATACTATAGCACGCCGTTTTTCATCATTTTTGAGGATTTGAAAAAAATTAAAAATTAAAAAAAACATGGGTTATAGCCCATCGTTTTTTTAATTTAAAAAAAATAAAATTAACCTCGTTTTTCATCATTTCTGAACATGGGCTATAGCCCATACCGTACGGCATACTATAGCACGCCATTTTTCATCATTTTTGAGCATTTGAAAAAAATTGAAAAATTTCAAAAAACATGGGTTATAGCCCATCGTTTTTTGAAATTTTTAAAAATAAAATTAACCTTGTTTTTCATCATTTCTGAACATGGGCTATAGCCAATACCGTACGGCATACTATAGCACGCCGTTTTTCATCATTTTTGAGCATTTGAAAAAAATGAACATTTAAAAAAACATGGGTTATAGCCCATCGTTTTTTGAAATTTTAAAAAATAAAATTAACCTCGTTTTTCATCATTTCTGAACATGGGCTATAGCCCATACCGTACGGCATACTATAGCATGCCGTTTTTCGTCATTTTTGAGGATTTGAAAAAAATTAAAAAAAAAAAAAACATGGGTTATAGCCCATCGTTTTTTGAAATTTTTAAAAATAAAATTAACCTCGTTTTTCATCATTTCTGAACATGGGCTATAGCCCATACCGTACGGCATACTATAGCACGCCGTTTTTCATCATTTTTGAGCATTTGAAAAAAATTGAAAAATTAAAAAAAACATGGGTTATAGCCCATCGTTTTTTGAAATTTTTAAAAATAAAATTAACCTTGTTTTTCATAATTTCTGAACATGGGCTATAGCCAATACCGTACGGCATACTATAGCACGCCGTTTTTCATCATTTTTGAGCATTTGAAAAAAATGAACATTTAAAAAAACATGGGTTATAGCCCATCGTTTTTGGAAATTTTGAAAAATAAAATTAACCTAGTTTTTCATCATTTCTGAACATGGGCTATAGCCCATACCATACGGCATACTATAGCACGCCGTTTTTCATCATTTTTGAGGATTTGAAAAAAATGAAAAATTAAAAAAAACATGGGTTATAGCCCATCGTTTTTTGAAATTTTTAAAAATTAACCTTGTTTTTCATCATTTCTGAACATGGGCTATAGCCAATACCGTACGGCATACTATAGCACGCCGTTTTTCATCATTTTTGAGCATTTGAAAAAAATGAACATTTAAAAAAACATGGGTTATAGCCCATCGTTTTTTGAAATTTTAAAAAATAAAATTAACCTCGTTTTTCATCATTTCTGAACATGGGCTATAGCCCATACCGTACGGCATACTATAGCATGCCGTTTTTCGTCATTTTTGAGGATTTGAAAAAAATGAAAATTAAAAAAAACATGGGTTATAGCCCATCGTTTTTTGAAATTTTTAAAAATAAAATTAACCTCGTTTTTCATCATTTCTGAACATGGGCTATAGCCCATACCGTACGGCATACTATAGCATGCCGTTTTCCGTCATTTTTGAGGATTTGAAAAAAATGAACATTTTAAAAAACATGGGTTATAGCCCATCGTTTTTTGAAATTTTGAAAAATAAAATGAACCTCGTTTTTCATCATTTCTGAACATGGGCTATAGCCCATACCATACGGCATAATATAGCACGCCGTTTTTCATCATTTTTGAGGATTTGAAAAAAATGAAAAATTAAAAAAAACATGGGTTATAGCCCATCTTTTTTTGAAATTTTGAAAAATAAAATTAACCTTGTTTTTCATCATGTCTGAACATGGGCTATAGCCCATACCATACGGCATACTATAGCACGCCGTTTTTCATCATTTTTGAGGATTTGAAAAAAATGTAAAAATTCAAAAAACATGGGTTATAGCCCATCGTTTTTGGAAATTTTGAAAAATAAAATTAACCTCGTTTTTCATCATTTCTGAACATGGGCTATAGCCCATACCGTACGGCATACTATAGCACGCCGTTTTTCATCATTTTTGAGGATTTTAACAAAATTAAAAATTTCAAAAAACATGGGTTATAGCCCATCGTTTTTGGAAATTTTGAAAAATAAAATTAACCTCGTTTTTCATCATTTCTGAACATGGGATATAGCCCATACCATACGGCATACTATAGCACGCCGTTTTTCATCATTTTTGAGGATTTGAAAAAAATGAAAAATTAAAAAAAACATGGGTTATAGCCCATCGTTTTTTTAATTAAAAATAAATAAAATTAACCTCGTTTTTCATCATTTCTGAACATGGGATATAGCCCATACCATACGGCATACTATAGCACGCCGTTTTTCATCATTTTTGAGGATTTGAAAAAAATTAAAAATTAAAAAAAACATGGGTTATAGCCCATCGTTTTTTTAATTTAAAAAAAATAAAATTAACCTCGTTTTTCATCATTTCTGAACATGGGCTATAGCCCATACCGTACGGCATACTATAGCACGCCATTTTTCATCATTTTTGAGCATTTGAAAAAAATTGAAAAATTTCAAAAAACATGGGTTATAGCCCATCGTTTTTTGAAATTTTTAAAAATAAAATTAACCTTGTTTTTCATCATTTCTGAACATGGGCTATAGCCAATACCGTACGGCATACTATAGCACGCCGTTTTTCATCATTTTTGAGCATTTGAAAAAAATGAACATTTAAAAAAACATGGGTTATAGCCCATCGTTTTTTGAAATTTTAAAAAATAAAATTAACCTCGTTTTTCATCATTTCTGAACATGGGCTATAGCCCATACCGTACGGCATACTATAGCATGCCGTTTTTCGTCATTTTTGAGGATTTGAAAAAAATTAAAAAAAAAAAAAACATGGGTTATAGCCCATCGTTTTTTGAAATTTTTAAAAATAAAATTAACCTCGTTTTTCATCATTTCTGAACATGGGCTATAGCCCATACCGTACGGCATACTATAGCACGCCGTTTTTCATCATTTTTGAGCATTTGAAAAAAATTGAAAAATTAAAAAAAACATGGGTTATAGCCCATCGTTTTTTGAAATTTTTAAAAATAAAATTAACCTTGTTTTTCATAATTTCTGAACATGGGCTATAGCCAATACCGTACGGCATACTATAGCACGCCGTTTTTCATCATTTTTGAGCATTTGAAAAAAATGAACATTTAAAAAAACATGGGTTATAGCCCATCGTTTTTTGAAATTTAAAAAAATAAAATTAACCTCGTTTTTCATCATTTCTGAACATGGGCTATAGCCCATACCGTACGGCATACTATAGCACGCCGTTTTTCATCATTTTTGAGGATTTTAACAAAATTAAAAATTTCAAAAAACATGGGTTATAGCCCATCGTTTTTGGAAATTTTGAAAAATAAAATTAACCTCGTTTTTCATCATTTCTGAACATGGGATATAGCCCATACCATACGGCATACTATAGCACGCCGTTTTTCATCATTTTTGAGGATTTGAAAAAAATTAAAAATTAAAAAAAACATGGGTTATAGCCCATCGTTTTTTTAATTTAAAAAAAATAAAATTAACCTCGTTTTTCATCATTTCTGAACATGGGATATAGCCCATACCATACGGCATACTATAGCACGCCGTTTTTCATCATTTTTGAGGATTTGAAAAAAATTAAAAATTAAAAAAAACATGGGTTATAGCCCATAGTTTTTTGAATTTAAAATAAATAAAATTAACCTCGTTTTTCATCATTTCTGAACATGGGCTATAGCCCATACCGTACGGCATACTATAGCACGCCGTTTTTCATCATTTTTGAGCATTTGAAAAAAATTGAAAAATTTCAAAAAAACATGGGTTATAGCCCATCTTTTTTTGAAATTTTGAAAAATAAAATTAAGATATTTTTTTTTTGCGGCTTACGCCTTTTTTTTTTATTGATTTTTGAAGGGACAGATAGTAGGCTGACAGGAAACGGGAGAGAGATGGGGGGATGACATGCAGTAAAGGCCGTGTCGGGTCCGGGAGTCGAACCCGCGGCACACTGCGACTGGATTACCAGTCCGGTGCCCAGACCGTTACGCTACGGCCTGGGCTGAAAAATAAAATTAACCTTGTTTTTCATCATTTCTGAACATGGGCTATAGCCCATACCATACGGCATACTATAGCACGCCGTTTTTCATCATTTTTGAGGATTTGAAAAAAATTCAAAAATTCAAAAAACATGGGTTATAGCCCATCGTTTTTTGAAATTTTGAAAAATAGAATTAACCTCGTTTTTCATCATTTCTGAACATGGGCTATAGCCCATACCATACGGCATACTATAGCACGCCGTTTTTCATCATTTTTGAGGATTTGAAAAAAATGAAAAAATTCGAAAAACATGGGTTATAGCCCATCGTTTTTTGAAAATTTTAAATGTTAGTCTTTGACGAAAGTTCAACTTAGAGCTGTAACGCTCCATCATTCGTCTGCTCCAATCAGATCTACGTTACCTTGTCCGCGCCCCTTCATAAACGCTCCGCATTTCCCATCACTCATCTGTGCTCTCGTTCAGGTACCCGCCACCTCCCCGACGACCGCCCAGCAGCAGGCTCCACCAGGTCGGCCCCAGGGGGGCAGGCTCAAGAGCCCCCCTGCCTCCGCCAGGCAGGATCCGAGCCGAGGCTCTGGCCAGTCTCCAGGGGGCCTGCGCCAAAGCCCTTCCACCGTCACCTCCTCATCATACTGTCATCATTCCGTTATCATTCTGTTATCATACCGTCAGTCACTTCTCTGTCCATTCACTCAATCCCAGCTCCAAACTGTAATCAATTCATCTGCAATAAATCTCACCTCCAACCTCCGCCCTCCGTCTTAAGTGTAAGCTCGTTAAGAGTTGAAAAATAGAATTAACCTCGTTTTTCATCATTTCTGAACATGGGCTATAGCCCATACCGTACGGCATACTATAGCATGCCGTTTTTCGTCATTTTTGAGGATTTGAAAAAAATTAAAAAATTCAAAAAACATGGGTTATAGCCCATCGTTTTTGGAAATTTTGAAAAATAAAATTAACCTCGTTTTTCATCATTTCTGAACATGGGCTATAGCCCATACCATACGGCATACTATAGCACGCCGTTTTTCATCATTTTTGAGGATTTGAAAAAAAGGGAAACATTTCAAAAAACATGGGTTATAGCCCATCGTTATTTTAAATTTTGAAAAATAAAATTAACCTCGTTTTTCATCATTTCTGAACATGGGCTATAGCCCATACCGTACGGCATACTATAGCACGCCGTTTTTCATCATTTTTGAGGATTTGAAAAAAATGAAAAATTTCAAAAAACATGGGTTATAGCCCATCGTTTTTTGAAATTTTTAAAAATAAAATTAACCTCGTTTTTCATCATTTCTGAACATGGGCTATAGCCCATACCGTACGGCATACTATAGCATGCCGTTTTCCGTCATTTTTGAGGATTTGAAAAAAATGAACATTTTAAAAAACATGGGTTATAGCCCATCGTTTTTTGAAATTTTGAAAAATAAAATGAACCTCGTTTTTCATCATTTCTGAACATGGGCTATAGCCCATACCATACGGCATAATATAGCACGCCGTTTTTCATCATTTTTGAGGATTTGAAAAAAATGAAAAATTAAAAAAAACATGGGTTATAGCCCATCGTTTTTGGAAATTTTGAAAAATAAAATTAACCTCGTTTTTCATCATTTCTGAACATGGGCTATAGCCCATACCGTACGGCATACTATAGCACGCCGTTTTTCATCATTTTTGAGGATTTGAACAAAATTTAAAAATTCAAAAAACATGGGTTATAGCCCATCGTTTTTGGAAATTTTGAAAAATAAAATTAACCTCGTTTTTCATCATTTCTGAACATGGGATATAGCCCATACCATACGGCATACTATAGCACGCCGTTTTTCATCATTTTTGAGGATTTGAAAAAAATGAAAAATTAAAAAAAACATGGGTTATAGCCCATAGTTTTTTGAATTTAAAAAAAATAAAATTAACCTCGTTTTTCATCATTTCTGAACATGGGCTATAGCCCATACCGTACGGCATACTATAGCACGCCGTTTTTCATCATTTTTGAGCATTTGAAAAAAATTGAAAAATTTCAAAAAACATGGGTTATAGCCCATCTTTTTTTGAAATTTTGAAAAATAAAATTAACCTTGTTTTTCATCATTTCTGAACATGGGCTATAGCCCATACCATACGGCATACTATAGCACGCCGTTTTTCATCATTTTTGAGGATTTGAAAAAAATTAAAAAATTCAAAAAACATGGGTTATAGCCCATCGTTTTTTGAAATTTTGAAAAATAGAATTAACCTCGTTTTTCATCATTTCTGAACATGGGCTATAGCCCATACCATACGGCATACTATAGCACGCCGTTTTTCATCATTTTTGAGGATTTGAAAAAAATGAAAAAATTCAAAAAACATGGGTTATAGCCCATCGTTTTTTGAAAATTTTAAATGTTAGTCTTTGACGAAAGTTCAACTTAGAGCTGTAACGCTCCATCATTCGTCTGCTCCAATCAGATCTACGTTACCTTGTCCGCGCCCCTTCATAAACGCTCCGCATTTCCCATCACTCATCTGTGCTCTCGTTCAGGTACCCGCCACCTCCCCGACGACCGCCCAGCAGCAGGCTCCACCAGGTCGGCCCCAGGGGGGCAGGCTCAAGAGCCCCCCTGCCTCCGCCAGGCAGGATCCGAGCCGAGGCTCTGGCCAGTCTCCAGGGGGCCTGCGCCAAAGCCCTTCCACCGTCACCTCCTCATCATACTGTCATCATTCCGTTATCATTCTGTTATCATACCGTCAGTCACTTCTCTGTCCATTCACTCAATCCCAGCTCCAAACTGTAATCAATTCATCTGCAATAAATCTCACCTCCAACCTCCGCCCTCCGTCTTAAGTGTAAGCTCGTTAAGAGTTGAAAAATAGAATTAACCTCGTTTTTCATCATTTCTGAACATGGGCTATAGCCCATACCGTACGGCATACTATAGCATGCCGTTTTTCGTCATTTTTGAGGATTTGAAAAAAATTCAAAAATTCAAAAAACATGGGTTATAGCCCATCGTTTTTGGAAATTTTGAAAAATAAAATTAACCTCGTTTTTCATCATTTCTGAACATGGGCTATAGCCCATACCATACGGCATACTATAGCACGCCGTTTTTCATCATTTTTGAGGATTTGAAAAAAAGGGAAACATTTCAAAAAACATGGGTTATAGCCCATCGTTTTTTGAAATTTTGAAAAATAAAATTAACCTTGTTTTTCATCATTTCTGAACATGGGCCATAGCCCATACCGTACGGCATACTATAGCACGCCGTTTTTCATCATTTTTGAGGATTTGAAAAAAATGAAAAATTTCAAAAAACATGGGTTATAGCCCATCGTTTTTGGAAATTTTGAAAAATAAAATTAACCTCGTTTTTCATCATTTCTGAACATGGGCTATAGCCCATACCATACGGCATACTATAGCACGCCGTTTTTCATCATTTTTGAGGATTTGAAAAAAATGAAAAATTAAAAGAAAACATGGGTTATAGCCCATCGTTTTTTGAAATTTTTAAAAATAAAATTAACCTCGTTTTTCATCATTTCTGAACATGGGCTATAGCCCATACCGTACGGCATACTATAGCACGCCGTTTTTCATAATTTTTGAGGATTTGAAAAAAAAAAAAAAAAAAAACATGGGTTATAGCCCATCGTTTTTTTAATTTTTGAAAAATAAAATTAACCTCGTTTTTCATCATTTCTGAACATGGGCTATAGCCCATACCGTACGGCATACTATAGCACGCCGTTTTTCATCATTTTTGAGCATTTGAAAAAAATGAAAATTTTCAAAAAACATGGGTTATAGCCCATCTTTTTTTGAAATTTTGAAAAATAAAATTAACCTTGTTTTTCATCATTTCTGAACATGGGCTATAGCCCATACCATACGGCATACTATAGCACGCCGTTTTTCATCATTTTTGAGGATTTGAAAAAAATGAAAAAATTCAAAGAACATGGGTTATAGCCCATCGTTTTTTGAAATTTTGAAAAATAGAATTAACCTCGTTTTTCATCATTTCTGAACATGGGCTATAGCCCATACCGTACGGCATACTATAGCATGCCGTTCTTCGTCATTTTTGAGGATTTGAAAAAATTTAAAAAAACATGGGTTATAACCCATCGTTTTTGGAAATTTTGAAAAATTAAATTAACCTCGTTTTTCATCATTTCTGAACATGGGCTATAGCCCATACCATACGGCATACTATAGCACGCCGTTTTTCATCATTTTTGAGGATTTGAAAAAAGGGAAACATTTAAAAAAACATGGGTTATAGCCCATCGTTTTTGGAAATTTTGAAAAATAAAATTAACCTCGTTTTTCATCATTTCTGAACATGGGCTATAGCCCATAACATACGGCATACTATAGCACGCCATTTTTCATCATTTTTGAGGATTTGAAAAAAATGAAAAAAAAAAAAAAAAACATGGGTTATAGCCCATCGTTTTTTTAAATTTTGAAAAATAAAATTAACCTCGTTTTTCATCATTTCTGAACATGGGCTATAGCCCATACCGTACGGCATACTATAGCACGCCGTTTTTCATCATTTTTGAGGATTTGAAAAAAATGAAAAATTTCAAAAAAACATGGGTTATAGCCCATCGTTTTTTGAAATTTTGAAAAATAAAATTAACCTAGTTTTTCATCATTTCTGAACATGGGCTATAGCCCATACCGTACGGCATACTATAGCACGCCGTTTTTCATCATTTTTGAGCATTTGAAAAAAATGAAAAATTTCAAAAAACATGGGTTATAGCCCATCGTTTTTTGAAATTTTTAAAAATAAAATTAACCTCGTTTTTCATCATTTCTGAACATGGGCTATAGCCCATACCGTACGGCATACTATAGCATGCCGTTTTTCGTCATTTTTGAGGATTAAAAAAAAATGAAAAATTAAAAAAACATGGGTTATAGCCCATCGTTTTTTTTAATTTTGAAAAATAAAATTAACCTAGTTTTTCATCATTTCTGAACATGGGCTATAGCCCATACCATACGGCATACTATAGCACGCCGTTTTTCATAATTTTCGAGGTTTTGAAAAAAATGAAAAATGTAAAAAAAACATGGGTTATAGCCCATAGTTTTTTGAAATTTTGAAAAATAAAATTAACCTCGTTTTTCATCATTTCTGAACATGGGCTATAGCCCATACCGTACGGCATACTATAGCATGCCGTTTTTCGTCATTTTTGAGGATTTAAAAAAAATGAAAATTAAAAAAAACATGGGTTATAGCCCATCGTTTTTTTTTATTTTGAAAAATAAAATTAACCTCGTTTTTCATCATTTCTGATCATGGGCTATAGCCCATACCGTACGGCATACTATAGCACGCCGTTTTTCATCATTTTTGAGGATTTGAAAAAAAAAAAAAAAAAAAAAAAAACATGGGTTATAGCCCATCGTTTTTTGAAGTTTTGAAAAATAAAATTAACCTCGTTTTTCATCATTTCTGAACATGGGCTATAGCCCATACCGTACGGTATACTATAGCACGCCGTTTTTCATCATTTTTGAGGATTTGAAAAAAATGAAAAATTTAAAAAACATGGGTTATAGCCCATCGTTTTTTGAAATTTTGAAAAATAAAATTAACCTCGTTTTTCATCATTTCTGAACATGGGCTATAGCCCATACCGTACGGCATACTATAGCATGCAGTTTTTCGTCATTTTTGAGGATTTGAAAAAATTGAAAAATTTAAAAAAACATGGGTTATAGCCCATCGTTTTTGGAAATTTTGAAAAATAGAATTAACCTCGTTTTTCATCATTTCTGAACATGGGCTATAGCCCATACCATACGGCATACTATAGCACGCCGTTTTTCATCATTTTTGAGGATTTGAAAAAAAGTGAAAAATTTAAAAAAACATGGGTTATAGCCCATCGTTTTTTGAAATTTTGAAAAATAAAATTAACCTCGTTTTTCATCATTTCTGAACATGGGCTATAGCCCATACCGTACGGCATACTATAGCATGCAGTTTTTCGTCATTTTTGAGGATTTAAAAAAAATGAAAAAAAAAAAAAACATGGGTTATAGCCCATCGTTTTTTGAAATTTTGAAAAATAAAATTAACCTCGTTTTTCATCATTTCTGAACATGGGCTATAGCCCATAACGTACGGCATACTATAGCACGCCGTTTTTCATCATTTTTGAGGATTTGAAAAAAATTAAAAAAATTAAAAAACATGGGTTATAGCCCATCGTTTTTTTAAATTTTGAAAAATAAAATTAACCTCGTTTTTCATCATTTCTGAACATGGGCTATAGCCCATACCGTACGGCATACTATAGCACGCCGTTTTTCATCATTTTTGAGGATTTGAAAAAAATGAAAAAATTAAAAAAACATGGGTTATAGCCCATCGTTTTTTTAATTTAGAAAAATAAAATTAACCTCGTTTTTCATCATTTCTGAACATGGGCTATAGCCCATACCGTACGGCATAATATAGCACGCCGTTTTTCATCATTTTTGAGGATTTGAAAAATATGAAAAATTTAAAAAAACATGGGTTATAGCCCATCGTTTTTTGAAAATTTGAAAAATAAAATTAACCTCATTTTTCATCATTTCTGAACATGGGCTATAGCCCATACCATACGGCATACTATAGCACGCCGTTTTTCATCATTTTTGAGGATTTAAAAAAAATGAAAAATTTAAAAAACATGGGTTATAGCCCATCGTTTATTGAAAATTTGGAAAATAGAATTAACCTCGTTTTTCATCATTTCTGAACATGGGCTATAGCCCATACCATACGGCATACTATAGCACGCCGTTTTTCATCATTTTTGAGGATTTGAAAAAAATGAAAAATTTAAAAAAACTTTGGTTATAGCCCATCGTTTTTTGAAATTTTGAAAAATAAAATTAACCTCGTTTTTCATCATTTCTGAACATGGGCTATAGCCCATACCGTACGGCATACTATAGCATGCCGTTTTTCGTCATTTTTGAGGATTTGAAAAAAATGAAAAATTTCAAAAAACATGGGTTATAGCCCATCGTTTTTGGAAAATTTGAAAAATAAAATTTACCTAATTTTTCATCATTTCTGAACATGGGCTATAGCCCATAGGCCTACCATACGGCATACTATAGCACGCAGTTTTTCATCATTTTTGAGGATTTAAAAAAAATGAAAAATTTAAAAAACATGGGTTATAGCCCATCGTTTTTTGAAAATTTGAAAAATAGAATTAACCTCGTTTTTCATCATTTCTGAACATGGGCTATAGCCCATACCATACGGCATACTATAGCACGCCGTTTTTCATCATTTTTGAGGATTTGAAAAAAATGAAAAATTAAAAAAAAACTTTGGTTATAGCCCATCGTTTTTTGAAATTTTGAAAAATAAAATTAACCTCGTTTTTCATCATTTCTGAACATGGGCTATAGCCCATACCGTACGGCATACTATAGCATGCCGTTTTTCGTCATTTTTGAGGATTTAAAAAAAATGAAAAATTAAAAAAACATGGGTTATAGCCCATCGTTTTTTTAAATTTTGAAAAATAAAATTAACCTCGTTTTTCATCATTTCTGAACATGGGCTATAGCCCATACCATACGGCATACTATAGCACGCCGTTTTTCATAATTTTCGAGGTTTTGAAAAAAATGAAAAATGTAAAAAAAACATGGGTTATAGCCCATAGTTTTTTGAAATTTTGAAAAATAAAATTAACCTCGTTTTTCATCATTTCTGAACATGGGCTATAGCCCATACCGTACGGCATACTATAGCATGCCGTTTTTCGTCATTTTTGAGGATTTAAAAAAAATGAAAATTAAAAAAAACATGGGTTATAGCCCATCGTTTTTTTTAATTTTGAAAAATAAAATTTACCTCGTTTTTCATCATTTCTGATCATGGGCTATAGCCCATACCGTACGGCATACTATAGCACGCCGTTTTTCATCATTTTTGAGGATTTGAAAAAAATGAAAAATTAAAAAAAAACTTTGGTTATAGCCCATCGTTTTTTGAAATTTTGAAAAATAAAATTAACCTCGTTTTTCATCATTTCTGAACATGGGCTATAGCCCATACCGTACGGCATACTATAGCATGCCGTTTTTCGTCATTTTTGAGGATTTAAAAAAAATGAAAAATTAAAAAAACATGGGTTATAGCCCATCGTTTTTTTAAAATTTGAAAAATAAAATTAACCTCGTTTTTCATCATTTCTGAACATGGGCTATAGCCCATACCATACGGCATACTATAGCACGCCGTTTTTCATAATTTTCGAGGTTTTGAAAAAAATGAAAAATGTAAAAAAAACATGGGTTATAGCCCATAGTTTTTTGAAAATTTGAAAATTAAAATTAACCTCGTTTTTCATCATTTCTGAACATGGGCTATAGCCCATACCGTACGGCATACTATAGCATGCCGTTTTTCGTCATTTTTGAGGATTTAAAAAAAATTAAAATTAAAAAAAACATGGGTTATAGCCCATCGTTTTTTTTAATTTTGAAAAATAAAATTTACCTCGTTTTTCATCATTTCTGATCATGGGCTATAGCCCATACCGTACGGCATACTATAGCACGCCGTTTTTCATCATTTTTGAGGATTTGAAAAAAAAAAAAAAAAAAAAAAAAACATGGGTTATAGCCCATCGTTTTTTGAAATTTTGAAAAATAAAATTAACCTCGTTTTTCATCATTTCTGAACATGGGCTATAGCCCATACCGTACGGTATACTATAGCACGCCGTTTTTCATCATTTTTGAGGATTTGAAAAAAATGAAAAATTTAAAAAACATGGGTTATAGCCCATCGTTTTTTGAAATTTTGAAAAATAAAATTAACCTCGTTTTTCATCATTTCTGAACATGGGCTATAGCCCATACCGTACGGCATACTATAGCATGCAGTTTTTCGTCATTTTTGAGGATTTGAAAAAAATTAAAAATTTCAAAAAACATGGGTTATAGCCCATCGTTTTTGGAAATTTTGAAAAATAAAATTAACCTCGTTTTTCATCATTTCTGAACATGGGCTATAGCCCATACCATACGGCATACTATAGCACGCCGTTTTTCATCATTTTTGAGGATTTGAAAAAAAGTGAAAAATTAAAAAAAACATGGGTTATAGCCCATCGTTTTTTGAAATTTTGAAAAATAAAATTAACCTTGTTTTTCATCATTTCTGAACATGGGCTATAGCCCATACCGTACGGCATACTATAGCATGCAGTTTTTCGTCATTTTTGAGGATTTGAAAAAAATGAAAAAAAAAAAAAACATGGGTTATAGCCCATCGTTTTTTTAAATTTTGAAAAATAAAATTAACCTCGTTTTTCATCATTTCTGAACATGGGCTATAGCCCATACCGTACGGCATACTATAGCACGCCGTTTTTCATCATTTTTGAGGATTTGAAAAAAATGAAAAAATTCAAAAAACATGGGTTATAGCCCATCGTTTTTTTTATTTAGAAAAATAAAATTTACCTCGTTTTTCATCATTTCTGAACATGGGCTATAGCCCATACCGTACGGCATACTATAGCACACCGTTTTTCATCATTTTTGAGGATTTGAATTTAAAAAAAAAAAACATGGGTTATAGCCCATCGTTTTTTGAAATTTTGAAAAATAAAATTAACCTCGTTTTTCATCATTTCTGAACATGGGCTATAGCCCATACCGTACGGCATACTATAGCACGCCGTTTTTCATCATTTTTGAGGATTTGAAAAAAATGAAAAAATTAAAAAAACATGGGTTATAGCCCATCGTTTTTTTAATTTAGAAAAATAAAATTAACCTCGTTTTTCATCATTTCTGAACATGGGCTATAGCCCATACCGTACGGCATACTATAGCACGCCGTTTTTCATCATTTTTGAGGATTTGAAAAATATGAAAATTTAAAAAAAACATGGGTTACAGCCCATCGTTTTTTGAAAATTTGAAAAATAAAATTAACCTCATTTTTCATCATTTCTGAACATGGGCTATAGCCCATACCATACGGCATACTATAGCACGCCGTTTTTCATCATTTTTGAGGATTTAAAAAAAAATGAAAAATTTAAAAAACATGGGTTATAGCCCATCGTTTATTAAAAATTTGGAAAATAGAATTAACCTCGTTTTTCATCATTTCTGAACATGGGCTATAGCCCATACCATACGGCATACTATAGCACGCCGTTTTTCATCATTTTTGAGGATTTGAAAAAAATGAAAAATTTAAAAAAACGTTGGTTATAGCCCATCGTTTTTTGAAATTTTGAAAAATAAAATTAACCTCGTTTTTCATCATTTCTGAACATGGGCTATAGCCCATACCGTACGGCATACTATAGCATGACGTTTTTCGTCATTTTTGAGGATTTGAAAAAAATGAAAAAATTCAAAAAACATGGGTTATAGCCCATCGTTTTTTTTATTTAGAAAAATAAAATTAACCTCGTTTTTCATCATTTCTGAACATGGGCTATAGCCCATACCGTACGGCATACTATAGCACGCCATTTTTCATCATTTTTGAGGATTTGAAAAAAATGAAAATTTTCAAAAAACATGGGTTATAGCCCATCGTTTTTGGAAAATTTGAAAAATAAAATTAACCTCGTTTTTCATCATTTCTGAACATGGGCTATAGCCCATACCATACGGCATACTATAGCACGCCGTTTTTCATCATTTTTGAGGATTTGAAAAAAAGTGAAAAATTTTAAAAATAATGGGTTATAGCCCATCGTTTTTAGAAATTTTGAAAAATAGAATTAACCTCGTTTTTCATCATTTCTGAACATGGGCTATAGCCCATACCATACGGCATACTATAGACCGATTCCGTACCGGTTTCATGGTCGCAGCCTACGTATTTCCTGTAGGCGGACTCGACGTAGCTGCGGGGGTAAAACCCTCACCAGGCGCACATCTTCCACTACAGTGAACGGCAGAGTGACTGATGTTAGTTTGCCTCAAACTTTACTCCTTTACCTGCTTTTTTACTAACACTAACATTACAAAGATGCCCAGAACATCGAGATGAACCTGTGTAGTTTATGGCTGCTCCAACAGTAGTGGCAACATAACAAATAAAATAAAACGGAATGTCTAATATCCACCGCGATGGCTGAGACCAGAGCCATTGAGTAATGGTTGAGACAAAGCAGTGAAGAATCCTGCAAGATACATAATTTCAGTCTTACCCAATACCCAATCTTTCTGTTTTATGAACACAAGGCTGCTGTATTTTATACCTCATACTAAGCATTTAAAGTATGAGGTATAAAGTACAGCAGCCTTGTGTTAATAAAACAGAAATATTTGGTATTGGGTAAGACTGGCGTTATGTATCTTTCACTGCTTTGTCTCAACCATTGCTCAATGGCTCTGGTCTCAGCCATCGCGGTGGATATAGACATTCCGTTTTATTTTATTTGTTATGTTGCCACTACTGTTGGAGCAGCCATAAACTACACAGGTTCATCTCGATGTTCTGGGCATCTTTGTAATGTTAGTGTTAGTAAAAAAGCAGGTACAGGAGTAAAGTTTGAGGCAAACTAACATCAGTCACTCTGCCGTTCACTGTAGTGGAAGATGTGCGCCTGGTGAGGGTTTTACCCCCGCAGCTACGTCGAGTCCGCCTACAGGAAATACGTAGGCTGCGACCATGAAACCGGTACGGAATCGGTCTATAGCACGCCGTTTTTCATCATTTTTGAGGATTTGAAAAAAAGGGAAAAATTTCAAAAAACATGGGTTATAGCCCATCGTTTTTTGAAATTTTGAAAAATAAAATTAACCTCGTTTTTCATCATTTCTGAACATGGGCTATAGCCCATACCGTACGGCATACTATAGCACGCCGTTTTTCATCATTTTTGAGGATTTGAAAAAAATGAAAAATTTCAAAAAACATGGGTTATAGCCCATCGTTTTTGGAAATTTTGAAAAATAATATTAACCTCGTTTTTCATCATTTCTGAACATGGGCTAGCCCATACCATACGGCATACTATAGCACGCCATTTTTCATAATTTTTGAGGATTTGAAAAAAATGAAAAAAAAAAAAAAAACATGGGTTATAGCCCATCGTTTTTTGAAATTAAAAAAAAAATTAACCTAGTTTTTCATCATTTCTGAACATGGGCTATAGCCCATACCGTACGGCATACTATAGCACGCCGTTTTTCATCATTTTTGAGCATTTGAAAAAAATGAAAAATTTCAAAAACATGGGTTATAGCCCATCGTTTTTTTTAATTTTGAAAAATAAAATTAACCTCGTTTTTCATCATTTCTGAACATGGGCTATAGCCCATACCGTACGGCATACTATAGCACGCCGTTTTTCATCATTTTTGAGCATTTGAAAAAAATGAAAATTTTCAAAAAACATGGGTTATAGCCCATCGTTTTTTGAAATTTTGAAAAATAAAATTAACCTAGTTTTTCATCATTTCTGAACATGGGCTATAGCCCATACCGTACGGCATACTATAGCACGCCGTTTTTCATCATTTTTGAGGATTTGAAAAAAAAAAAAAAATTCAAAAAACATGGGTTATAGCCCATCGTTTTTTGAAATTTTGAAAAATAAAATTAACCTCGTTTTTCATCATTTCTGAACATGGGCTATAGCCCATACCATACGGCATACTATAGCACGCCGTTTTTCATCATTTTTGAGGATTTGAAAAAAAGTGAAAAATTTCAAAAAAACATGGGTTATAGCCCATCGTTTTTTGAAATTTTGAAAAATAAAATTAACCTCGTTTTTCATCATTTCTGAACATGGGCTATAGCCCATACCGTACGGCATACTATAGCACGCCGTTTTTCATCATTTTTGAGGATTTGAAAAAAATGAAAAATTAAAAAAACATGGGTTATAGCCCATCGTTTTTTTACATTTTGAAAAATAAAATTAACCTCGTTTTTCATCATTTCTGAACATGGGCTATAGCCCATACCGTACGGCATACTATAGCACGCCGTTTTTCATCGTTTTTGAGGATTTGAAAAAAATGAAAAATTTAAAAAAACATGGCTTATAGCCCATCGTTTTTGGAAATTTTGAAAAATAAAATTAACCTCGTTTTTCATCATTTCTGAACATGGGCTATAGCCCATACCATACGGCATACTATAGCACGCCGTTTTTCATCATTTTTGAGGATTTGAAAAAAAGTGAAAAATTTCAAAAAACATGGGTTATAGCCCATCGTTTTTTGAAATTTTGAAAAATAAAATTAACCTAGTTTTTCATCATTTCTGAACATGGGCTATAGCCCATACCGTACGGCATACTATAGCACGCCGTTTTTCATCATTTTTGAGGATTTGAAAAAAAATTAAAATTTAAAAAACATGGGTTATAGCCCATCATTTTTTGAAATTTTGAAAAATTAAATTAACCTCGTTTTTCATCATTTCTGAACATGGGCTATAGCCCATACCATACGGCATACTATAGCATGCCGTTTTTCGTCATTTTTGAGGATTTGAAAAAAATGAAAATTTGAAAAAACATGGGTTATAGCCCATCGTTTTTTGAAATTTTGAAAAATAAAATTAACCTAGTTTTTCATCATTTCTGAACATGGGCTATAGCCCATACCGTACGGCATACTATAGCACGCCGTTTTTCATCATTTTTGAGGATTTGAAAAAAATGAAAAATTTCAAAAAACATGGGTTATAGCCCATCGTTTTTTTAAATTTTGAAAAAAAAAATTAACCTCGTTTTTCATCATTTCTGAACATGGGCTATAGCCCATACCGTACGGCATACTATAGCACGCCGTTTTTCATCATTTTTGAGGATTTGAAAAAAATGAAAATTTACAAAAAACATGGGTTATAGCCCATCGTTTTTTGAAATTTTGAAAAATAAAATTAACCTCGTTTTTCATCATTTCTGAACATGGGCTATAGCCCATACCATACGGCATACTATAGCATGCCGTTTTTCGTCATTTTTGAGGATTTGAAAAAAATGAAAAATTGAAAAAACATGGGTTATAGCCCATCGTTTTTTGAAATTTTGATAAATAAAATTAACCTCGTTTTTCATCATTTCTGAACATGGGCTATAGCCCATACCGTACGGCATACTATAGCACGCCGTTTTTCATCATTTTTGAGGATTTGAAAAAAATGAAAAATTTAAAAAACATGGGCTATAGCCCATCGTTTTTTGAAATTTTGAAAAATAAAATTAACCTCGTTTTTCATCATTTCTGAACATGGGCTATAGCCCATACCATACGGCATACTATAGCACGCCGTTTTTCATCATTTTTGAGGATTTGAAAAAAATGAAAAATTTAAAAAAACATGGGTTATAGCCCATCGTTTTTTGAAATTTTGAAAAATAAAATTAACCTCGTTTTTCATCATTTCTGAACATGGGCTATAGCCCATACCGTACGGCATACTATAGCATGCCGTTTTTCGTCATTTTTGAGGATTTAAAAAAAATGAGAATTTAATAAAACATGGGTTATAGCCCATCGTTTTTTGAAATTTTGAAAAATAAAATTAACCTCGTTTTTCATCATTTCTGATCATGGGCTATAGCCCATACCGTACGGCATACTATAGCACGCCGTTTTTCATCATTTTTGAGGATTTGAAAAAAAATTCAAAATTCAAAAAACATGGGTTATAGCCCATCGTTTTTTGAAATTTTGAAAAATAAAATTAACCTCGTTTTTCATCATTTCTGAACATGGGCTATAGCCCATACCGTACGGCATACTATAGCACGCCGTTTTTCATCATTTTTGAGGATTTGAAAAAAATGAAAAATTTAAAAAACATGGGTTATAGCCCATCGTTTTTTGAAATTTTGAAAAGTAAAATTAACCTCGTTTTTCATCATTTCTGAACATGGGCTATAGCCCATACCATACGGCATACTATAGCACGCCGTTTTTCATCATTTTTGAGGATTTGAAAAAAATGATAAATTAAAAAAAACATGGGTTATAGCCCATCGTTTTTTGAAATTTTGAAAAATAAAATTAACCTCGTTTTTCATCATTTCTGAACATGGGCTATAGCCCATACCGTACGGCATACTATAGCATGCCGTTTTTCGTCATTTTTGAGGATTTAAAAAAAATAAAAATTTAAAAAAACATGGGTTATAGCCCATCGTTTTTTGAAATTTTGAAAAATAAAATTAACCTCGTTTTTCATCATTTCTGATCATGGGCTATAGCCCATACCGTACGGCATACTATAGCACGCCGTTTTTCATCATTTTTGAGGATTTGAAAAAAAATTCAAAATTCAAAAAACATGGGTTATAGCCCATCGTATTTTGAAAATTTGAAAAATAAAATTAACCTCGTTTTTCATCATTTCTGAACATGGGCTATAGCCCATACCATACGGCATACTATAGCACGCCGTTTTTCATCATTTTTGAGGATTTGAAAAAAATTAAAAATTAAAAAAAACATGGGTTATAGCCCATCGTTTTTTGAAAATTTGAAAAATAAAATTAACCTCGTTTTTCATCATTTCTGAACATGGGCTATAGCCCATACCGTACGGCATACTATAGCATGCCGTTTTTCGTCATTTTTGAGGATTAAAAAAAAATGAAAATCTAAAAAAACATGGGTTATAGCCCATCGTTTTTTGAAATTTTGAAAAATAAAATTAACCTCGTTTTTCATCATTTCTGAACATGGGCTATAGCCCATACCGTACGGCATACTATAGCACGCCGTTTTTCATCATTTTTGAGGATTTGAAAAAAATGAAAAATTTAAAAAACATGGGTTATAGCCCATCGTTTTTTGAAATTTTGAAAAGTAAAATTAACCTCGTTTTTCATCATTTCTGAACATGGGCTATAGCCCATACCATACGGCATACTATAGCACGCCGTTTTTCATCATTTTTGAGGATTTGAAAAAAATGATAAATTAAAAAAAACATGGGTTATAGCCCATCGTTTTTTGAAATTTTGAAAAATAAAATTAACCTCGTTTTTCATCATTTCTGAACATGGGCTATAGCCCATACCGTACGGCATACTATAGCATGCCGTTTTTCGTCATTTTTGAGGATTTAAAAAAAATAAAAATTTAAAAAAACATGGGTTATAGCCCATCGTTTTTTGAAATTTTGAAAAATAAAATTAACCTCGTTTTTCATCATTTCTGATCATGGGCTATAGCCCATACCGTACGGCATACTATAGCACGCCGTTTTTCATCATTTTTGAGGATTTGAAAAAAAAATCTAAATTCAAAAAACATGGGTTATAGCCCATCGTATTTTGAAAATTTGAAAAATAAAATTAACCTCGTTTTTCATCATTTCTGAACATGGGCTATAGCCCATACCATACGGCATACTATAGCACGCCGTTTTTCATCATTTTTGAGGATTTGAAAAAAATTAAAAATTAAAAAAAACATGGGTTATAGCCCATCGTTTTTTGAAAATTTGAAAAATAAAATTAACCTCGTTTTTCATCATTTCTGAACATGGGCTATAGCCCATACCGTACGGCATACTATAGCATGCCGTTTTTCGTCATTTTTGAGGATTAAAAAAAAATGAAAATCTAAAAAAACATGGGTTATAGCCCATCGTTTTTTAAATTTTGAAAAATAAAATTAACCTCGTTTTTCATCATTTCTGATCATGGGCTATAGCCCATACCGTACGGCATACTATAGCACGCCGTTTTTCATAATTTTTGAGGATTTGAAAAAAAAATCAAAATTCAAAAAACATGGGTTATAGCCCATCGTTTTTTGAAAATTTGAAAAATAAAATTAACCTAGTTTTTCATCATTTCTGATCATGGGCTATAGCCCATACCGTACGGCATACTATAGCACGCCGTTTTTCATCATTTTTGAGGATTTGAAAAAAAAATCAAAATTCAAAAAACATGGGTTATAGCCCATAGTTTTTTGAAATTTTGAAAAATAAAATTAACCTTGTTTTTCATCATTTCTGAACATGGGCTATAGCCCATACCGTACGGCATACTATAGCATGCCGTTTTTCGTCATTTTTGAGGATTTGAAAAAAATGAACATTTTAAAAAACATGGGTTATAGCCCATCGTTTTTTGAAATTTTGAAAAATAAAATTAACCTCGTTTTTCATCATTTCTGAACATGGGCTATAGCCCATACCATACGGCATACTATAGCACGCCGTTTTTCATCATTTTTGAGGATTTGAAAAAAATGAAAAATAAAAAAAAACATGGGTTATAGCCCATCTTTTTTTGAAATTTTGAAAAATAAAATTAACCTCGTTTTTCATCATTTCTGAACATGGGCTATAGCCCATACCATACGGCATACTATAGCACGCCGTTTTTCATCATTTTTGAGGATTTGAAAAAAAAAAAAAAAAAAAAAAAACATGGGTTATAGCCCATCGTTTTTTGAAATTTTGAAAAATAAAATTAACCTCGTTTTTCATCATTTCTGAACATGGGCTATAGCCCATACCGTACGGCATACTATAGTATGCCGTTTTTCGTCATTTTTGAGGATTTGAAAAAAGATGAAAATTTTCAAAAAACATGGGTTATAGCCCATCGTTTTTGGAAATTTTGAAAAATAAAATTAACCTCGTTTTTCATCATTTCTGAACATGGGCTATAGCCCATACCGTACGGCATACTATAGCATGCCGTTTTTCGTCATTTTTGAGGATTTAAAAAAAATGAACATTTTAAAAAACATGGGTTATAGCCCATCGTTTTTTTAAATTTTGAAAAATAAAATTAACCTCGTTTTTCATCATTTCTGAACATGGGCTATAGCCCATACCGTACGGCATACTATAGCATGCCGTTTTTCGTCATTTTTGAGGATTTGAAAAAAGATGAAAAATTTCAAAAAACATGGGTTATAGCCCATCGTTTTTTGAAATTTTGAAAAATAAAATTAACCTCGTTTTTCATCATTTCTGAACATGGGCTATAGCCCATACCATACGGCATACTATAGCACGCCGTTTTTCATCATTTTTGAGGATTTGAAAAAAATGAAAAATTAAAAAAAACATGGGTTATAGCCCATCTTTTTTTGAAATTTTGAAAAATAAAATTAACCTCGTTTTTCATCATTTCTGAACATGGGCTATAGCCCATACCATACGGCATACTATAGCACGCCGTTTTTCATCATTTTTGAGGATTTGAAAAAAAAAAAAAAAAAAAAAAAACATGGGTTATAGCCCATCGTTTTTTGAAATTTTGAAAAATAAAATTAACCTCGTTTTTCATCATTTCTGAACATGGGCTATAGCCCATACCGTACGGCATACTATAGCATGCCGTTTTTCGTCATTTTTGAGGATTTGAAAAAAGATGAAAATTTTCAAAAAACATGGGTTATAGACCATCGTTTTTGGAAATTTTGAAAAATAAAATTAACCTCGTTTTTCATCATTTCTGAACATGGGCTATAGCCCATACCGTACGGCATACTATAGCATGCCGTTTTTCGTCATTTTTGAGGATTTGAAAAAAATGAACATTTGAAAAAACATGGGTTATAGCCCATCGTTTTTTGAAATTTTGAAAAATAAAATTAACCTCGTTTTTCATCATTTCTGAACATGGGCTATAGCCCATACCGTACGGCATACTATAGCATGCCGTTTTTCGTCATTTTTGAGGATTTGAAAAAAGATGAAAAATTTCAAAAAACATGGGTTATAGCCCATCGTTTTTGGAAATTTTGAAAAATAAAATTAACCTCGTTTTTCATCATTTCTGAACATGGGCTATAGCCCATACCGTACGGCATACTATAGCATGCCGTTTTTCGTCATTTTTGAGGATTTGAAAAAAGATGAAAATTTTCAAAAAACATGGGTTATAGCCCATCGTTTTTGGAAATTTTGAAAAATAAAATTAACCTCGTTTTTCATCATTTCTGAACATGGGCTATAGCCCATACCGTACGGCATACTATAGCATGCCGTTTTTCGTCATTTTTGAGGATTTAAAAAAAATTAACATTTTAAAAAACATGGGTTATAGCCCATCGTTTTTTGAAATTTTGAAAAATAAAATTAACCTCGTTTTTCATCATTTCTGAACATGGGCTATAGCCCATACCGTACGGCATACTATAGCATGCCGTTTTTCGTCATTTTTGAGGATTTGAAAAAAGATGAAAAATTTCAAAAAACATGGGTTATAGCCCATCGTTTTTTGAAATTTTGAAAAATAAAATTAACCTCGTTTTTCATCATTTCTGAACATGGGCTATAGCCCATACCATACGGCATACTATAGCACGCCGTTTTTCATCATTTTTGAGGATTTGAAAAAAATGAAAAATTAAAAAAAACATGGGTTATAGCCCATCTTTTTTTGAAATTTTGAAAAATAAAATTAACCTCGTTTTTCATCATTTCTGAACATGGGCTATAGCCCATACCATACGGCATACTATAGCACGCCGTTTTTCATCATTTTTGAGGATTTGAAAAAAAAAAAAAAAAAAAAAAAACATGGGTTATAGCCCATCGTTTTTTGAAATTTTGAAAAATAAAATTAACCTCGTTTTTCATCATTTCTGAACATGGGCTATAGCCCATACCGTACGGCATACTATAGCATGCCGTTTTTCGTCATTTTTGAGGATTTGAAAAAAGATGAAAATTTTCAAAAAACATGGGTTATAGACCATCGTTTTTGGAAATTTTGAAAAATAAAATTAACCTCGTTTTTCATCATTTCTGAACATGGGCTATAGCCCATACCGTACGGCATACTATAGCATGCCGTTTTTCGTCATTTTTGAGGATTTGAAAAAAATGAACATTTGAAAAAACATGGGTTATAGCCCATCGTTTTTTGAAATTTTGAAAAATAAAATTAACCTCGTTTTTCATCATTTCTGAACATGGGCTATAGCCCATACCGTACGGCATACTATAGCATGCCGTTTTTCGTCATTTTTGAGGATTTGAAAAAAGATGAAAAATTTCAAAAAACATGGGTTATAGCCCATCGTTTTTGGAAATTTTGAAAAATAAAATTAACCTCGTTTTTCATCATTTCTGAACATGGGCTATAGCCCATACCGTACGGCATACTATAGCATGCAGTTTTTCGTCATTTTTGAGGATTTGAAAAAAATGAAAATTTGAAAAAACATGGGTTATAGCCCATCGTTTTTTGAAATTTTGAAAAATAAAATTAACCTCGTTTTTCATCATTTCTGAACATGGGCTATAGCCCATACTATACGGCATACTATAGCACGCGGTTTTTCATCATTTTTGAAGATTAAAAAAAAAAATCAAAATTCAAAAAACATGGGTTATAGCCCATCGTTTTTTGAAATTTTGAAAAATAAAATTAACCTTGTTTTTCATCATTTCTGAACATGGGCTATAGCCCATACCGTACGGCATACTATAGCATGCAGTTTTTCGTCATTTTTGAGGATTTAAAAAAAATGAAAATTTAAAAAAACATGGGTTATAGCCCATCGTTTTTTGAAATTTTGAAAAATAAAATTAACCTCGTTTTTCATCATTTCTGAACATGGGCTATAGCCCATACTATACGGCATACTATAGCACGCGGTTTTTCATCATTTTTGAGGATTTGAAAAAAAAATCAAAATTCAAAAAACATGGGTTATAGCCCATAGTTTTTTGAAATTTTGAAAAATAAAATTAACCTTGTTTTTCATCATTTCTGAACATGGGCTATAGCCCATACCGTACGGCATACTATAGCATGCCGTTTTTCGTCATTTTTGAGGATTTGAAAAAAATGAACATTTAAAAAAACATGGGTTATAGCCCATCGTTTTTTGAAATTTTGAAAAATAAAATTAACCTAGTTTTTCATCATTTCTGAACATGGGCTATAGCCCATACCATACGGCATACTATAGCACGCCGTTTTTCATCATTTTTGAGGATTTGAAAAAAATTAAAAATTAAAAAAAACATGGGTTATAGCCCATCTTTTTTTGAAATTTTGAAAAATAAAATTAACCTCGTTTTTCATCATTTCTGAACATGGGCTATAGCCCATACCATACGGCATACTATAGCACGCCGTTTTTCATCATTTTTGAGGATTTGAAAAAAATGAAAATTTGAAAAAACATGGGTTATAGCCCATCGTTTTTTGAAATTTTGAAAAATAAAATTAACCTCGTTTTTCATCATTTCTGAACATGGGCTATAGCCCATACTATACGGCATACTATAGCACGCGGTTTTTCATCATTTTTGAAGATTAAAAAAAAAAATCAAAATTCAAAAAACATGGGTTATAGCCCATCGTTTTTTGAAATTTTGAAAAATAAAATTAACCTTGTTTTTCATCATTTCTGAACATGGGCTATAGCCCATACCGTACGGCATACTATAGCATGCCGTTTTTCGTCATTTTTGAGGATTTAAAAAAAATGAAAATTTAAAAAAACATGGGTTATAGCCCATCGTTTTTTGAAATTTTGAAAAATAAAATTAACCTCGTTTTTCATCATTTCTGAACATGGGCTATAGCCCATACTATACGGCATACTATAGCACGCGGTTTTTCATCATTTTTGAGGATTTGAAAAAAAAATCAAAATTCAAAAAACATGGGTTATAGCCCATAGTTTTTTGAAATTTTGAAAAATAAAATTAACCTTGTTTTTCATCATTTCTGAACATGGGCTATAGCCCATACCGTACGGCATACTATAGCATGCCGTTTTTCGTCATTTTTGAGGATTTGAAAAAAATGAACATTTTAAAAAACATGGGTTATAGCCCATCGTTTTTTTAAATTTTGAAAAATAAAATTAACCTCGTTTTTCATCATTTCTGAACATGGGCTATAGCCCATACCATACGGCATACTATAGCACGCCGTTTTTCATCATTTTTGAGGATTTGAAAAAAATGAAAAATTAAAAAAAACATGGGTTATAGCCCATCTTTTTTTGAAATTTTGAAAAATAAAATTAACCTCGTTTTTCATCATTTCTGAACATGGGCTATAGCCCATACCATACGGCATACTATAGCACGCCGTTTTTCATCATTTTTGAGGATTTGAAAAAAATAAAAAAATAAAAAAAACATGGGTTATAGCCCATCGTTTTTTGAAATTTTGAAAAATAAAATTAACCTCGTTTTTCATCATTTCTGAACATGGGCTATAGCCCATACCATACGGCATACTATAGCACGCCGTTTTTCATCATTTTTGAGGATTTGAAAAAAATGAAAATTTTCAAAAAACATGGGTTATAGCCCATCGTTTTTTGAAATTTTGAAAAATAAAATTAACCTAGTTTTTCATCATTTCTGAACATGGGCTATAGCCCATACCGTACGGCATACTATAGCACGCCGTTTTTCATCATTTTTGAGGATTTGAAAAAAAAAAAAAAATTCAAAAAACATGGGTTATAGCCCATCGTTTTTTGAAATTTTGAAAAATAAAATTAACCTCGTTTTTCATCATTTCTGAACATGGGCTATAGCCCATACCATACGGCATACTATAGCACGCCGTTTTTCATCATTTTTGAGGATTTGAAAAAAAGTGAAAAATTTCAAAAAAACATGGGTTATAGCCCATCGTTTTTTGAAATTTTGAAAAATAAAATTAACCTCGTTTTTCATCATTTCTGAACATGGGCTATAGCCCATACCGTACGGCATACTATAGCACGCCGTTTTTCATCATTTTTGAGGATTTGAAAAAAATGAAAAATTAAAAAAACATGGGTTATAGCCCATCGTTTTTTTACATTTTGAAAAATAAAATTAACCTCGTTTTTCATCATTTCTGAACATGGGCTATAGCCCATACCGTACGGCATACTATAGCACGCCGTTTTTCATCGTTTTTGAGGATTTGAAAAAAATGAAAAATTTAAAAAAACATGGCTTATAGCCCATCGTTTTTGGAAATTTTGAAAAATAAAATTAACCTCGTTTTTCATCATTTCTGAACATGGGCTATAGCCCATACCATACGGCATACTATAGCACGCCGTTTTTCATCATTTTTGAGGATTTGAAAAAAAGTGAAAAATTTCAAAAAACATGGGTTATAGCCCATCGTTTTTTGAAATTTTGAAAAATAAAATTAACCTAGTTTTTCATCATTTCTGAACATGGGCTATAGCCCATACCGTACGGCATACTATAGCACGCCGTTTTTCATCATTTTTGAGGATTTGAAAAAAAATTAAAATTTAAAAAACATGGGTTATAGCCCATCATTTTTGAAATTTTGAAAAATTAAATTAACCTCGTTTTTCATCATTTCTGAACATGGGCTATAGCCCATACCATACGGCATACTATAGCATGCCGTTTTTCGTCATTTTTGAGGATTTGAAAAAAATGAAAATTTGAAAAAACATGGGTTATAGCCCATCGTTTTTTGAAATTTTGAAAAATAAAATTAACCTAGTTTTTCATCATTTCTGAACATGGGCTATAGCCCATACCGTACGGCATACTATAGCACGCCGTTTTTCATCATTTTTGAGGATTTGAAAAAAATGAAAAATTTCAAAAAACATGGGTTATAGCCCATCGTTTTTTTAAATTTTGAAAAAAAAAATTAACCTCGTTTTTCATCATTTCTGAACATGGGCTATAGCCCATACCGTACGGCATACTATAGCACGCCGTTTTTCATCATTTTTGAGGATTTGAAAAAAATGAAAATTTACAAAAAACATGGGTTATAGCCCATCGTTTTTTGAAATTTTGAAAAATAAAATTAACCTCGTTTTTCATCATTTCTGAACATGGGCTATAGCCCATACCATACGGCATACTATAGCATGCCGTTTTTCGTCATTTTTGAGGATTTGAAAAAAATGAAAAATTGAAAAAACATGGGTTATAGCCCATCGTTTTTTGAAATTTTGATAAATAAAATTAACCTCGTTTTTCATCATTTCTGAACATGGGCTATAGCCCATACCGTACGGCATACTATAGCACGCCGTTTTTCATCATTTTTGAGGATTTGAAAAAAATGAAAAATTTAAAAAACATGGGCTATAGCCCATCGTTTTTTGAAATTTTGAAAAATAAAATTAACCTCGTTTTTCATCATTTCTGAACATGGGCTATAGCCCATACCATACGGCATACTATAGCACGCCGTTTTTCATCATTTTTGAGGATTTGAAAAAAATGAAAAATTTAAAAAAACATGGGTTATAGCCCATCGTTTTTTGAAATTTTGAAAAATAAAATTAACCTCGTTTTTCATCATTTCTGAACATGGGCTATAGCCCATACCGTACGGCATACTATAGCATGCCGTTTTTCGTCATTTTTGAGGATTTAAAAAAAATGAGAATTTAATAAAACATGGGTTATAGCCCATCGTTTTTTGAAATTTTGAAAAATAAAATTAACCTCGTTTTTCATCATTTCTGATCATGGGCTATAGCCCATACCGTACGGCATACTATAGCACGCCGTTTTTCATCATTTTTGAGGATTTGAAAAAAAATTCAAAATTCAAAAAACATGGGTTATAGCCCATCGTTTTTTGAAATTTTTAAAAATAAAATTAACCTCGTTTTTCATCATTTCTGAACATGGGCTATAGCCCATACCGTACGGCATACTATAGCACGCCGTTTTTCATCATTTTTGAGGATTTGAAAAAAATGAAAAATTTAAAAAACATGGGTTATAGCCCATCGTTTTTTGAAATTTTGAAAAGTAAAATTAACCTCGTTTTTCATCATTTCTGAACATGGGCTATAGCCCATACCATACGGCATACTATAGCACGCCGTTTTTCATCATTTTTGAGGATTTGAAAAAAATGATAAATTAAAAAAAACATGGGTTATAGCCCATCGTTTTTTGAAATTTTGAAAAATAAAATTAACCTCGTTTTTCATCATTTCTGAACATGGGCTATAGCCCATACCGTACGGCATACTATAGCATGCCGTTTTTCGTCATTTTTGAGGATTTAAAAAAAATAAAAATTTAAAAAAACATGGGTTATAGCCCATCGTTTTTTGAAATTTTGAAAAATAAAATTAACCTCGTTTTTCATCATTTCTGATCATGGGCTATAGCCCATACCGTACGGCATACTATAGCACGCCGTTTTTCATCATTTTTGAGGATTTGAAAAAAAATTCAAAATTCAAAAAACATGGGTTATAGCCCATCGTATTTTGAAAATTTGAAAAATAAAATTAACCTCGTTTTTCATCATTTCTGAACATGGGCTATAGCCCATACCATACGGCATACTATAGCACGCCGTTTTTCATCATTTTTGAGGATTTGAAAAAAATTAAAAATTAAAAAAAACATGGGTTATAGCCCATCGTTTTTTGAAAATTTGAAAAATAAAATTAACCTCGTTTTTCATCATTTCTGAACATGGGCTATAGCCCATACCGTACGGCATACTATAGCATGCCGTTTTTCGTCATTTTTGAGGATTAAAAAAAAATGAAAATCTAAAAAAACATGGGTTATAGCCCATCGTTTTTTGAAATTTTGAAAAATAAAATTAACCTCGTTTTTCATCATTTCTGAACATGGGCTATAGCCCATACCGTACGGCATACTATAGCACGCCGTTTTTCATCATTTTTGAGGATTTGAAAAAAATGAAAAATTTAAAAAACATGGGTTATAGCCCATCGTTTTTTGAAATTTTGAAAAGTAAAATTAACCTCGTTTTTCATCATTTCTGAACATGGGCTATAGCCCATACCATACGGCATACTATAGCACGCCGTTTTTCATCATTTTTGAGGATTTGAAAAAAATGATAAATTAAAAAAAACATGGGTTATAGCCCATCGTTTTTTGAAATTTTGAAAAATAAAATTAACCTCGTTTTTCATCATTTCTGAACATGGGCTATAGCCCATACCGTACGGCATACTATAGCATGCCGTTTTTCGTCATTTTTGAGGATTTAAAAAAAATAAAAATTTAAAAAAACATGGGTTATAGCCCATCGTTTTTTGAAATTTTGAAAAATAAAATTAACCTCGTTTTTCATCATTTCTGATCATGGGCTATAGCCCATACCGTACGGCATACTATAGCACGCCGTTTTTCATCATTTTTGAGGATTTGAAAAAAAAATCTAAATTAAAAAAACATGGGTTATAGCCCATCGTATTTTGAAAATTTGAAAAATAAAATTAACCTCGTTTTTCATCATTTCTGAACATGGGCTATAGCCCATACCATACGGCATACTATAGCACGCCGTTTTTCATCATTTTTGAGGATTTGAAAAAAATTAAAAATTAAAAAAAACATGGGTTATAGCCCATAGTTTTTTGAAATTTTGAAAAATAAAATTAACCTTGTTTTTCATCATTTCTGAACATGGGCTATAGCCCATACCGTACGGCATACTATAGCATGCCGTTTTTCGTCATTTTTGAGGATTTGAAAAAAATGAACATTTTAAAAAACATGGGTTATAGCCCATCGTTTTTTGAAATTTTGAAAAATAAAATTAACCTCGTTTTTCATCATTTCTGAACATGGGCTATAGCCCATACCATACGGCATACTATAGCACGCCGTTTTTCATCATTTTTGAGGATTTGAAAAAAATGAAAAATTTAAAAAAACATGGGTTATAGCCCATCGTTTTTTGAAATTTTGAAAAATAAAATTAACCTCGTTTTTCATCATTTCTGAACATGGGCTATAGCCCATACCGTACGGCATACTATAGCATGCCGTTTTTCGTCATTTTTGAGGATTTAAAAAAAATGAGAATTTAATAAAACATGGGTTATAGCCCATCGTTTTTTGAAATTTTGAAAAATAAAATTAACCTCGTTTTTCATCATTTCTGATCATGGGCTATAGCCCATACCGTACGGCATACTATAGCACGCCGTTTTTCATCATTTTTGAGGATTTGAAAAAAAATTCAAAATTCAAAAAACATGGGTTATAGCCCATCGTTTTTTGAAATTTTGAAAAATAAAATTAACCTCGTTTTTCATCATTTCTGAACATGGGCTATAGCCCATACCGTACGGCATACTATAGCACGCCGTTTTTCATCATTTTTGAGGATTTGAAAAAAATGAAAAATTTAAAAAACATGGGTTATAGCCCATCGTTTTTTGAAATTTTGAAAAGTAAAATTAACCTCGTTTTTCATCATTTCTGAACATGGGCTATAGCCCATACCATACGGCATACTATAGCACGCCGTTTTTCATCATTTTTGAGGATTTGAAAAAAATGATAAATTAAAAAAAACATGGGTTATAGCCCATCGTTTTTTGAAATTTTGAAAAATAAAATTAACCTCGTTTTTCATCATTTCTGAACATGGGCTATAGCCCATACCGTACGGCATACTATAGCATGCCGTTTTTCGTCATTTTTGAGGATTTAAAAAAAATAAAAATTTAAAAAAACATGGGTTATAGCCCATCGTTTTTTGAAATTTTGAAAAATAAAATTAACCTCGTTTTTCATCATTTCTGATCATGGGCTATAGCCCATACCGTACGGCATACTATAGCACGCCGTTTTTCATCATTTTTGAGGATTTGAAAAAAAATTCAAAATTCAAAAAACATGGGTTATAGCCCATCGTATTTTGAAAATTTGAAAAATAAAATTAACCTCGTTTTTCATCATTTCTGAACATGGGCTATAGCCCATACCATACGGCATACTATAGCACGCCGTTTTTCATCATTTTTGAGGATTTGAAAAAAATTAAAAATTAAAAAAAACATGGGTTATAGCCCATCGTTTTTTGAAAATTTGAAAAATAAAATTAACCTCGTTTTTCATCATTTCTGAACATGGGCTATAGCCCATACCGTACGGCATACTATAGCATGCCGTTTTTCGTCATTTTTGAGGATTAAAAAAAAATGAAAATCTAAAAAAACATGGGTTATAGCCCATCGTTTTTTGAAATTTTGAAAAATAAAATTAACCTCGTTTTTCATCATTTCTGAACATGGGCTATAGCCCATACCGTACGGCATACTATAGCACGCCGTTTTTCATCATTTTTGAGGATTTGAAAAAAATGAAAAATTTAAAAAACATGGGTTATAGCCCATCGTTTTTTGAAATTTTGAAAAGTAAAATTAACCTCGTTTTTCATCATTTCTGAACATGGGCTATAGCCCATACCATACGGCATACTATAGCACGCCGTTTTTCATCATTTTTGAGGATTTGAAAAAAATGATAAATTAAAAAAAACATGGGTTATAGCCCATCGTTTTTTGAAATTTTGAAAAATAAAATTAACCTCGTTTTTCATCATTTCTGAACATGGGCTATAGCCCATACCGTACGGCATACTATAGCATGCCGTTTTTCGTCATTTTTGAGGATTTAAAAAAAATAAAAATTTAAAAAAACATGGGTTATAGCCCATCGTTTTTTGAAATTTTGAAAAATAAAATTAACCTCGTTTTTCATCATTTCTGATCATGGGCTATAGCCCATACCGTACGGCATACTATAGCACGCCGTTTTTCATCATTTTTGAGGATTTGAAAAAAAAATCTAAATTCAAAAAACATGGGTTATAGCCCATCGTATTTTGAAAATTTGAAAAATAAAATTAACCTCGTTTTTCATCATTTCTGAACATGGGCTATAGCCCATACCATACGGCATACTATAGCACGCCGTTTTTCATCATTTTTGAGGATTTGAAAAAAATTAAAAATTAAAAAAAACATGGGTTATAGCCCATCGTTTTTTGAAAATTTGAAAAATAAAATTAACCTCGTTTTTCATCATTTCTGAACATGGGCTATAGCCCATACCGTACGGCATACTATAGCATGCCGTTTTTCGTCATTTTTGAGGATTAAAAAAAAATGAAAATCTAAAAAAACATGGGTTATAGCCCATCGTTTTTTAAATTTTGAAAAATAAAATTAACCTCGTTTTTCATCATTTCTGATCATGGGCTATAGCCCATACCGTACGGCATACTATAGCACGCCGTTTTTCATAATTTTTGAGGATTTGAAAAAAAAATCAAAATTCAAAAAACATGGGTTATAGCCCATCGTTTTTTGAAAATTTGAAAAATAAAATTAACCTAGTTTTTCATCATTTCTGATCATGGGCTATAGCCCATACCGTACGGCATACTATAGCACGCCGTTTTTCATCATTTTTGAGGATTTGAAAAAAAAATCAAAATTCAAAAAACATGGGTTATAGCCCATAGTTTTTTGAAATTTTGAAAAATAAAATTAACCTTGTTTTTCATCATTTCTGAACATGGGCTATAGCCCATACCGTACGGCATACTATAGCATGCCGTTTTTCGTCATTTTTGAGGATTTGAAAAAAATGAACATTTTAAAAAACATGGGTTATAGCCCATCGTTTTTTGAAATTTTGAAAAATAAAATTAACCTCGTTTTTCATCATTTCTGAACATGGGCTATAGCCCATACCATACGGCATACTATAGCACGCCGTTTTTCATCATTTTTGAGGATTTGAAAAAAATGAAAAATAAAAAAAAACATGGGTTATAGCCCATCTTTTTTTGAAATTTTGAAAAATAAAATTAACCTCGTTTTTCATCATTTCTGAACATGGGCTATAGCCCATACCATACGGCATACTATAGCACGCCGTTTTTCATCATTTTTGAGGATTTGAAAAAAAAAAAAAAAAAAAAAAAACATGGGTTATAGCCCATCGTTTTTTGAAATTTTGAAAAATAAAATTAACCTCGTTTTTCATCATTTCTGAACATGGGCTATAGCCCATACCGTACGGCATACTATAGTATGCCGTTTTTCGTCATTTTTGAGGATTTGAAAAAAGATGAAAATTTTCAAAAAACATGGGTTATAGCCCATCGTTTTTGGAAATTTTGAAAAATAAAATTAACCTCGTTTTTCATCATTTCTGAACATGGGCTATAGCCCATACCGTACGGCATACTATAGCATGCCGTTTTTCATCATTTTTGAGGATTTAAAAAAAATGAACATTTTAAAAAACATGGGTTATAGCCCATCGTTTTTTTAAATTTTGAAAAATAAAATTAACCTCGTTTTTCATCATTTCTGAACATGGGCTATAGCCCATACCGTACGGCATACTATAGCATGCCGTTTTTCGTCATTTTTGAGGATTTGAAAAAAGATGAAAAATTTCAAAAAACATGGGTTATAGCCCATCGTTTTTTGAAATTTTGAAAAATAAAATTAACCTCGTTTTTCATCATTTCTGAACATGGGCTATAGCCCATACCATACGGCATACTATAGCACGCCGTTTTTCATCATTTTTGAGGATTTGAAAAAAATGAAAAATTAAAAAAAACATGGGTTATAGCCCATCTTTTTTTGAAATTTTGAAAAATAAAATTAACCTCGTTTTTCATCATTTCTGAACATGGGCTATAGCCCATACCATACGGCATACTATAGCACGCCGTTTTTCATCATTTTTGAGGATTTGAAAAAAAAAAAAAAAAAAAAAAAACATGGGTTATAGCCCATCGTTTTTTGAAATTTTGAAAAATAAAATTAACCTCGTTTTTCATCATTTCTGAACATGGGCTATAGCCCATACCGTACGGCATACTATAGCATGCCGTTTTTCGTCATTTTTGAGGATTTGAAAAAAGATGAAAATTTTCAAAAAACATGGGTTATAGACCATCGTTTTTGGAAATTTTGAAAAATAAAATTAACCTCGTTTTTCATCATTTCTGAACATGGGCTATAGCCCATACCGTACGGCATACTATAGCATGCCGTTTTTCGTCATTTTTGAGGATTTGAAAAAAATGAACATTTGAAAAAACATGGGTTATAGCCCATCGTTTTTTGAAATTTTGAAAAATAAAATTAACCTCGTTTTTCATCATTTCTGAACATGGGCTATAGCCCATACCGTACGGCATACTATAGCATGCCGTTTTTCGTCATTTTTGAGGATTTGAAAAAAGATGAAAAATTTCAAAAAACATGGGTTATAGCCCATCGTTTTTGGAAATTTTGAAAAATAAAATTAACCTCGTTTTTCATCATTTCTGAACATGGGCTATAGCCCATACCGTACGGCATACTATAGCATGCCGTTTTTCGTCATTTTTGAGGATTTGAAAAAAGATGAAAATTTTCAAAAAACATGGGTTATAGCCCATCGTTTTTGGAAATTTTGAAAAATAAAATTAACCTCGTTTTTCATCATTTCTGAACATGGGCTATAGCCCATACCGTACGGCATACTATAGCATGCCGTTTTTCGTCATTTTTGAGGATTTAAAAAAAATGAACATTTTAAAAAACATGGGTTATAGCCCATCGTTTTTTGAAATTTTGAAAAATAAAATTAACCTCGTTTTTCATCATTTCTGAACATGGGCTATAGCCCATACCGTACGGCATACTATAGCATGCCGTTTTTCGTCATTTTTGAGGATTTGAAAAAAGATGAAAAATTTCAAAAAACATGGGTTATAGCCCATCGTTTTTTGAAATTTTGAAAAATAAAATTAACCTCGTTTTTCATCATTTCTGAACATGGGCTATAGCCCATACCATACGGCATACTATAGCACGCCGTTTTTCATCATTTTTGAGGATTTGAAAAAAATGAAAAATTAAAAAAAACATGGGTTATAGCCCATCTTTTTTTGAAATTTTGAAAAATAAAATTAACCTCGTTTTTCATCATTTCTGAACATGGGCTATAGCCCATACCATACGGCATACTATAGCACGCCGTTTTTCATCATTTTTGAGGATTTGAAAAAAAAAAAAAAAAAAAAAAAACATGGGTTATAGCCCATCGTTTTTTGAAATTTTGAAAAATAAAATTAACCTCGTTTTTCATCATTTCTGAACATGGGCTATAGCCCATACCGTACGGCATACTATAGCATGCCGTTTTTCGTCATTTTTGAGGATTTGAAAAAAGATGAAAATTTTCAAAAAACATGGGTTATAGACCATCGTTTTTGGAAATTTTGAAAAATAAAATTAACCTCGTTTTTCATCATTTCTGAACATGGGCTATAGCCCATACCGTACGGCATACTATAGCATGCCGTTTTTCGTCATTTTTGAGGATTTGAAAAAAATGAACATTTGAAAAAACATGGGTTATAGCCCATCGTTTTTTGAAATTTTGAAAAATAAAATTAACCTCGTTTTTCATCATTTCTGAACATGGGCTATAGCCCATACCGTACGGCATACTATAGCATGCCGTTTTTCGTCATTTTTGAGGATTTGAAAAAAGATGAAAAATTTCAAAAAACATGGGTTATAGCCCATCGTTTTTGGAAATTTTGAAAAATAAAATTAACCTCGTTTTTCATCATTTCTGAACATGGGCTATAGCCCATACCGTACGGCATACTATAGCATGCAGTTTTTCGTCATTTTTGAGGATTTGAAAAAAATGAAAATTTGAAAAAACATGGGTTATAGCCCATCGTTTTTTGAAATTTTGAAAAATAAAATTAACCTCGTTTTTCATCATTTCTGAACATGGGCTATAGCCCATACTATACGGCATACTATAGCACGCGGTTTTTCATCATTTTTGAAGATTAAAAAAAAAAATCAAAATTCAAAAAACATGGGTTATAGCCCATCGTTTTTTGAAATTTTGAAAAATAAAATTAACCTTGTTTTTCATCATTTCTGAACATGGGCTATAGCCCATACCGTACGGCATACTATAGCATGCAGTTTTTCGTCATTTTTGAGGATTTAAAAAAAATGAAAATTTAAAAAAACATGGGTTATAGCCCATCGTTTTTTGAAATTTTGAAAAATAAAATTAACCTCGTTTTTCATCATTTCTGAACATGGGCTATAGCCCATACTATACGGCATACTATAGCACGCGGTTTTTCATCATTTTTGAGGATTTGAAAAAAAAATCAAAATTCAAAAAACATGGGTTATAGCCCATAGTTTTTTGAAATTTTGAAAAATAAAATTAACCTTGTTTTTCATCATTTCTGAACATGGGCTATAGCCCATACCGTACGGCATACTATAGCATGCCGTTTTTCGTCATTTTTGAGGATTTGAAAAAAATGAACATTTAAAAAAACATGGGTTATAGCCCATCGTTTTTTGAAATTTTGAAAAATAAAATTAACCTAGTTTTTCATCATTTCTGAACATGGGCTATAGCCCATACCATACGGCATACTATAGCACGCCGTTTTTCATCATTTTTGAGGATTTGAAAAAAATTAAAAATTAAAAAAAACATGGGTTATAGCCCATCTTTTTTTGAAATTTTGAAAAATAAAATTAACCTCGTTTTTCATCATTTCTGAACATGGGCTATAGCCCATACCATACGGCATACTATAGCACGCCGTTTTTCATCATTTTTGAGGATTTGAAAAAAATGAAAATTTGAAAAAACATGGGTTATAGCCCATCGTTTTTTGAAATTTTGAAAAATAAAATTAACCTCGTTTTTCATCATTTCTGAACATGGGCTATAGCCCATACTATACGGCATACTATAGCACGCGGTTTTTCATCATTTTTGAAGATTAAAAAAAAAAATCAAAATTCAAAAAACATGGGTTATAGCCCATCGTTTTTTGAAATTTTGAAAAATAAAATTAACCTTGTTTTTCATCATTTCTGAACATGGGCTATAGCCCATACCGTACGGCATACTATAGCATGCCGTTTTTCGTCATTTTTGAGGATTTAAAAAAAATGAAAATTTAAAAAAACATGGGTTATAGCCCATCGTTTTTTGAAATTTTGAAAAATAAAATTAACCTCGTTTTTCATCATTTCTGAACATGGGCTATAGCCCATACTATACGGCATACTATAGCACGCGGTTTTTCATCATTTTTGAGGATTTGAAAAAAAAATCAAAATTCAAAAAACATGGGTTATAGCCCATAGTTTTTTGAAATTTTGAAAAATAAAATTAACCTTGTTTTTCATCATTTCTGAACATGGGCTATAGCCCATACCGTACGGCATACTATAGCATGCCGTTTTTCGTCATTTTTGAGGATTTGAAAAAAATGAACATTTTAAAAAACATGGGTTATAGCCCATCGTTTTTTTAAATTTTGAAAAATAAAATTAACCTCGTTTTTCATCATTTCTGAACATGGGCTATAGCCCATACCATACGGCATACTATAGCACGCCGTTTTTCATCATTTTTGAGGATTTGAAAAAAATGAAAAATTAAAAAAAACATGGGTTATAGCCCATCTTTTTTTGAAATTTTGAAAAATAAAATTAACCTCGTTTTTCATCATTTCTGAACATGGGCTATAGCCCATACCATACGGCATACTATAGCACGCCGTTTTTCATCATTTTTGAGGATTTGAAAAAAATAAAAAAATAAAAAAAACATGGGTTATAGCCCATCGTTTTTTGAAATTTTGAAAAATAAAATTAACCTCGTTTTTCATCATTTCTGAACATGGGCTATAGCCCATACCATACGGCATACTATAGCACGCCGTTTTTCATCATTTTTGAGGATTTGAAAAAAATGAAAAATTAAAAAAAACATGGGTTATAGCCCATCTTTTTTTGAAATTTTGAAAAATAAAATTAACCTCGTTTTTCATCATTTCTGAACATGGGCTATAGCCCATACCATACGGCATACTATAGCACGCCGTTTTTCATCATTTTTGAGGATTTGAAAAAAATAAAAAAATAAAAAAAACATGGGTTATAGCCCATCGTTTTTTGAAATTTTGAAAAATAAAATTAACCTAGTTTTTCATCATTTCTGAACATGGGCTATAGCCCATACCGTACGGCATACTATAGCATGCCGTTTTTCGTCATTTTTGAGGATTTGAAAAAAGATGAAAATTTTCAAAAAACATGGGTTATAGCCCATCGTTTTTGGAAATTTTGAAAAGTAAAATTAACCTCGTTTTTCATCATTTCTGAACATGGGCTATAGCCCATACCGTACGGCATACTATAGCATGCCGTTTTTCGTCATTTTTGAGGATTTGAAAAAAATGAACATTTTAAAAAACATGGGTTATAGCCCATCGTTTTTTGAAATTTTGAAAAATAAAATTAACCTCGTTTTTCATCATTTCTGAACATGGGCTATAGCCCATACCGTACGGCATACTATAGCATGCCGTTTTTCGTCATTTTTGAGGATTTGAAAAAAGATGAAAAATTTCAAAAAACATGGGTTATAGCCCATCGTTTTTGGAAATTTTTAAAAATAAAATTAACCTCGTTTTTCATCATTTCTGAACATGGGCTATAGCCCATACCGTACGGCATACTATAGCATGCAGTTTTTCGTCATTTTTGAGGATTTGAAAAAAAATTTTTTTTGAAAAAACATGGGTTATAGCCCATCGTTTTTTGAAATTTTGAAAAATAAAATTAACCTCGTTTTTCATCATTTCTGAACATGGGCTATAGCCCATACTATACGGCATACTATAGCACGCGGTTTTTCATCATTTTTGAAGATTTAAAAAAAAATTCAAAATTCAAAAAACATGGGTTATAGCCCATCGTTTTTTGAAATTTTGAAAAAGAAAATTAACCTCGTTTTTCATCATTTCTGAACATGGGCTATAGCCCATACCGTACGGCATACTATAGCATGCCGTTATTCGTCATTTTTGAGGATTTAAAAAAAATGAAAATTAAAAAAAACATGGGTTATGGCCCATCGTTTTTTGAAATTTTGAAAAAGAAAATTAACCTCGTTTTTCATCATTTCTGAACATGGGCTATAGCCCATACCGTACGGCATACTATAGCATGCCGTTATTCGTCATTTTTGAGGATTTAAAAAAAATGAAAATTTAAAAAAACATGGGTTATAGCCCATCGTTTTTTTAAATTTTGAAAAATAAAATTAACCTCGTTTTTCATCATTTCTGAACATGGGCTATAGCCCATACCGTACGGCATAATATAGCACGCCGTTTTTCATCATTTTTGAGGATAAAAAAAAAAAAAAAAAAAATTAAAACATGGGTTATAGACCATCATTTTTTGAAAAATTAAAAAATAAAATTAACCTCGCTTTTCATCATTTCTGAACATGGGCTATAGCCCATACCATACGGCATACTATAGCACGCCGTTTTTCATCATTTTTGAGGATTAAAAAAAAAATTAAATAAAAAAAAACATGGGTTATAGCCCATCGTTTTTTGAAAATTTGAAAAATAAAATTAACCTCGTTTTTCATCATTTCTGATCATGGGCTATAGCCCATACCGTACGGCATACTATAGCACGCCGTTTTTCATCATTTTTGAGGATTTGAAAAAAAATTCAAAATTCAAAAAACATGGGTTATAGCCCATCGTTTTTTGAAAATTTGAAAAATAAAATTAACCTCGTTTTTCATCATTTCTGAACATGGGCTATAGCCCATACCGTACGGCATACTATAGCACGCAGTTTTTCATCATTTTTGAGGATTTGAAAAAAATTTAAAATTTAAAAAACATGGGTTATAGCCCATCATTTTTTGAAAATTTTAAAAATAAAATTAACCTAGTTTTTCATCATTTCTGAACATGGGCTATAGCCCATACCATACGGCATGCTATAGCATGCCGTTTTTCATCATTTTTGAGGATTTGAAAAAAATAAAAAAATAAAAAAAACATGGGTTATAGCCCATCGTTTTTTGAAATTTTGAAAAATAAAATTAACCTCGTTTTTCATCATTTCTGAACATGGGCTATAGCCCATACCGTACGGCATACTATAGCATGCCGTTTTTCGTCATTTTTGAGGATTTAAAAAAAATGAAAATTAAAAAAAACATGGGTTATAGCCCATCGTTTTTTGAAATTTTGGAAAATAAAATTAACCTCGTTTTTCATCATTTCTGATCATGGGCTATAGCCCATACCGTACGGCATACTATAGCACGCCGTTTTTCATCATTTTTGAGGATTTGAAAAAAAAATTCAAATTAAAAAAACATGGGTTATAGCCCATCGTTTTTTGAAATTTTGAAAAATAAAATTAACCTTGTTTTTCATCATTTCTGAACATGGGCTATAGCCCATACCGTACGGCATACTATAGCACGCCGTTTTTCATCATTTTTGAGGATTTGAAAAAAAAAAAAAAAAAAAAAAACATGGGTTATAGCCCATCATTTTTTGAAAAATTTAAAAATAAAATTAACCTCGTTTTTCATCATTTCTGAACATGGGCTATAGCCCATACCATACGGCATACTATAGCACGCCCTTTTTCATCATTTTTGAGGATTTGAAAAAAATAAAAAAAACATGGGTTATAGCCCATCGTTTTTTGAAATTTTGAAAAATAAAATTAACCTCGTTTTTCATCATTTCTGAACATGGGCTATAGCCCATACCGTACGGCATACTATAGCATGCTGTTTTTCGTCATTTTTGAGGATTTGAAAAAAATGAACATTTTAAAAAACATGGGTTATAGCCCATCGTTTTTTGAAATTTTGAAAAAAAAAAATTAACCTCGTTTTTCATCATTTCTGAACATGGGCTATATATAGCCCATATGATACGGCATACTATAGCACGCCGTTTTTCATCATTTTTGAGGATTTGAAAAAAATTAAAAATTAAAAAAAACATGGGTTATAGCCCATCTTTTTTTGAAATTTTGAAAAATAAAATTAACCTCGTTTTTCATCATTTCTGAACATGGGCTATAGCCCATACCATACGGCATACTATAGCACGCCGTTTTTCATCATTTTTGAGGATTTGAAAAAAAAAAAAAAAACATGGGTTATAGCCCATCGTTTTTTGAAAATTTGAAAAATAAAATTAACCTCGTTTTTCATCATTTCTGAACATGGGCTATAGCCCATACCGTACGGCATACTATAGCATGCCGTTTTTCGTCATTTTTGAGGATTTAAAAAAAATTAAAATTAAAAAAAACATGGGTTATAGCCCATCGTTTTTTGAAAATTTGAAAAAAAGAATTAACCTCGTTTTTCATCATTTCTGAACATGGGCTATAGCCCATACCGTACGGCATACTATAGCACGCTGTTTTTCATCATTTTTGAGGATTAAAAAAAAAAAAAAAATTAAAAAACATGGGTTATAGCCCATCATTTTTTGAAAATTTTAAAAATAAAATTAACCTCGTTTTTCATCATTTCTGAACATGGGCTATATATAGCCCATATGATACGGCATACTATAGCACGCCGTTTTTCATCATTTTTGAGGATTTGAAAAAAATGAAAAATTAAAAAAAACATGGGTTATAGCCCATCTTTTTTTGAAATTTTGAAAAATAAAATTAACCTCGTTTTTCATCATTTCTGAACATGGGCTATAGCCCATACCATACGGCATACTATAGCATGCCGTTTTTCATCATTTTTGAGGATTTGAAAAAAATAAAAAAAACATGGGTTATAGCCCATCGTTTTTTGAAAATTTGAAAAAAAGAATTAACCTCGTTTTTCATCATTTCTGAACATGGGCTATAGCCCATACCGTACGGCATACTATAGCACGCTGTTTTTCATCATTTTTGAGGATTAAAAAAAAAAAAAAAAATTAAAAAACATGGGTTATAGCCCATCATTTTTTGAAAATTTTAAAAATAAAATTAACCTCGTTTTTCATCATTTCTGAACATGGGCTATAGCCCATACCATACGGCATACTATAGCACGCCGTTTTTCATCATTTTTGAGGATTTTAAAAAAATGAAAAAATGAAAAAAAAACATGGGTTATAGCCCATCGTTTTTTGAAATTTTGAAAAATTAAATTAACCTCGTTTTTCATCATTTCTGAACATGGGCTATAGCCCATACCGTACGGCATACTATAGCATGCCGTTTTTCGTCATTTTTGAGGATTTAAAAAAAAAGAAAATTAAAAAAAAAAAAGGGTTATAGCCCATCGTTTTTTGAAAATTTGAAAAATAAAATTAACCTCGTTTTTCATCATTTCTGATCATGGGCTATAGCCCATACCGTACGGCATACTATAGCACGCCGTTTTTCATCATTTTTGAGGATTTGAAAAAAAATTCAAAATTCAAAAAACATGGGTTATAGCCCATCGTTTTTTGAAAATTTGAAAAATAAAATTAACCTCGTTTTTCATCATTTCTGAACATGGGCTATAGCCCATACCATACGGCATACTATAGCACGCCGTTTTTCATAATTTTTGAGGATTTGAAAAAAAAAAAAAAAAAAAAAAAACATGGGTTATAGCCCATCGTTTTTTGAAATTTTGAAAAATAAAATTAACCTCGTTTTTCATCATTTCTGAACATGGGCTATAGCCCATACCGTACGGCATACTATAGCACGCCCTTTTTCATCATTTTTGAGGATTTGAAAAAAATAAAAAAAACATGGGTTATAGCCCATCGTTTTTTGAAATTTTGAAAAATAAAATTAACCTCGTTTTTCATCATTTCTGAACATGGGCTATAGCCCATACCGTACGGCATACTATAGCACGCTGTTTTTCATCATTTTTGAGGATTAAAAAAAATAAATAAATTTAAAAAACATGGGTTATAGCCCATCATTTTTTGAAAATTTTAAAAATAAAATTAACCTCGTTTTTCATCATTTCTGAACATGGGCTATAGCCCATACCATACGGCATACTATAGCACGCCGTTTTTCATCATTTTTGAGGATTTTAAAAAAATGAAAAAATGAAAAAAAAACATGGGTTATAGCCCATCGTTTTTTGAAATTTTGAAAAATAAAATTAACCTCGTTTTTCATCATTTCTGAACATGGGCTATAGCCCATACCGTACGGCATACTATAGCATGCCGTTTTTCGTCATTTTTGAGGATTTAAAAAAAAAGAAAAAAAAAAAAAAAAAAGGGTTATAGCCCATCGTTTTTTGAAAATTTGAAAAATAAAATTAACCTCGTTTTTCATCATTTCTGATCATGGGCTATAGCCCATACCGTACGGCATACTATAGCACGCCGTTTTTCATCATTTTTGAGGATTTGAAAAAAAATTCAAAATTCAAAAAACATGGGTTATAGCCCATCGTTTTTTGAAAATTTGAAAAATAAAATTAACCTCGTTTTTCATCATTTCTGAACATGGGCTATAGCCCATACCATACGGCATACTATAGCACGCCGTTTTTCATAATTTTTGAGGATTTGAAAAAAAATTAAAAATTAAAAAACATGGGTTATAGCCCATCGTTTTTTGAAATTTTGAAAAATAAAATTAACCTCGTTTTTCATCATTTCTGAACATGGGCTATAGCCCATACCGTACGGCATACTCTAGCACGCCGTTTTTTATCATTTTTGAGGATTTGAAAAAAAATTCAAAATTCAAAAAACATGGGTTATAGCCCATAGTTTTTTGAAATTTTGAAAAATAAAATTAACCTCGTTTTTCATCATTTCTGAACATGGGCTATAGCCCATACCGTACGGCATACTATAGCACGCCGTTTTTTCATCATTTTTGAGGATTTGAAAAAAAGAAAAAAAAAATTAAAACATGGGTTATAGCCCATCATTTTTTGAAAATTTTAAAAATAAAATTAACCTCGTTTTTCATCATTTCTGAACATGGGCTATAGCCCATACCATACGGCATACTATAGCACGCCGTTTTTCATAATTTTTGAGGATTTGAAAAAAAATTAAAACTTAAAAAAACATGGGTTATAGCCCATCGTTTTTTGAAATTTTGAAAAATAAAATTAACCTCGTTTTTCATCATTTCTGAACATGGGCTATAGCCCATACCGTACGGCATACTCTAGCACGCCGTTTTTTTATCATTTTTGAGGATTTGAAAAAAATTTCAAAATTCAAAAAACATGGGTTATAGCCCATAGTTTTTTGAAATTTTGAAAAATAAAATTAACCTCGTTTTTCATCATTTCTGAACATGGGCTATAGCCCATACCGTACGGCATACTATAGCACGCCCTTTTTCATCATTTTTGAGGATTTGAAAAAAAAAAAAAAAAAAAAAAAAACATGGGTTATAGCCCATCATTTTTTGAAATTTTGAAAAATAAAATTAACCTCGTTTTCATCATTTCTGAACATGGGCTATAGCCCATACCGTACGGCATACTATAGCATGCCGTTTTTCGTCATTTTTGAGGATTTGAAAAAAAATGAACATTTTAAAAAACATGGGTTATAGCCCATCGTTTTTTGAAATTTTGAAAAATAAAATTAACCTTGTTTTTCATCATTTCTGAACATGGGCTATAGCCCATATGATACGGCATACTATAGCACGCCGTTTTTCATCATTTTTGAGGATTTGAAAAAAATGAAAAATTTAAAAAAAACATGGGTTATAGCCCATCTTTTTTTGAAATTTTGAAAAATAAAATTTACCTCGTTTTTCATCATTTCTGAACATGGGCTATAGCCCATACCATACGGCATACTATAGCACGCCGTTTTTCATCATTTTTGAGGATTTGAAAAAAATGAAAAAATTAAAAAAACATGGGTTATAGCCCATCGTTTTTTGAAATTTTGAAAAATAAAATTAACCTCGTTTTTCATCATTTCTGAACATGGGCTATAGCCCATACCGTACGGCATACTATAGCATGCCGTTTTTCGTCATTTTTGAGGATTTAAAAAAAATTAAAATTAAAAAAAACATGGGTTATAGCCCATCGTTTTTTGAAATTTTGAAAAATAAAATTAACCTCGTTTTTCATCATTTCTGATCATGGGCTATAGCCTATACCGTACGGCATACTATAGCACGCAGTTTTTCATCATTTTTGAGGATTTGAAAAAAAAATCAAAATTCAAAAAACATGGGTTATAGCCCATCGTTTTTTGAAAATTTGAAAAATAAAATTTACCTCGTTTTTCATCATTTCTGAACATGGGCTATAGCCCATACCGTACGGCATACTATAGCACACCGTTTTTCATCATTTTTGAGGATTTGAAAAAAATGAAAAATTCAAAAAACATGGGTTATAGCCCATCGTTTTTTGAATTTTTGAAAAAAAAAATTACCTTGTTTTTCATCATTTTTTAACATGGGCTATAGCCCATACCGTACGGCATACTATAGCATGCCGTTTTTCATCATTTTTGAGGAATTGAAAAAAATGAAAAATTCAAAAAACATGGGTTATAGCCCATCGTTTTTTGAATTTTAGATTTTATTTTTAACCTTGTTTTTCATCATTTTTGAACATGGGCTATAGCCCATACCGTACGGCATACTATAGCACGCCGTTTTTCATCATTTTTGAGGATTTGAAAAAAAAATCAAAATTAAAAAAACATTGGTTATAGCCCATCGTTTTTTGAAATTTTGAAAAATAAAATTAACCTCGTTTTTCATCATTTCTGAACATGGGCTATAGCCCATACCGTACGGCATACTATAGCATGCCGTTTTTCGTCATTTTTGAGGATTTAAAAAAAATTAAAATTAAAAAAAACATGGGTTATAGCCCATCGTTTTTTGAAATTTTGAAAAATAAAATTAACCTCGTTTTTCATCATTTCTGATCATGGGCTATAGCCTATACCGTACGGCATACTATAGCACGCAGTTTTTCATCATTTTTGAGGATTTGAAAAAAAAATCAAAATTCAAAAAACATGGGTTATAGCCCATCGTTTTTTGAAAATTTGAAAAATAAAATTTACCTCGTTTTTCATCATTTCTGAACATGGGCTATAGCCCATACCATACGGCATACTATAGCACACCGTTTTTCATCATTTTTGAGGATTTGAAAAAAATGAAAAATTCAAAAAACATGGGTTATAGCCCATCGTTTTTTGAATTTTTGAAAAATAAAATTAACCTCGTTTTTCATCATTTCTGATCATGGGCTATAGCCTATACCGTACGGCATACTATAGCACGCAGTTTTTCATCATTTTTGAGGATTTGAAAAAAAAATCAAAATTCAAAAAACATGGGTTATAGCCCATCGTTTTTTGAAAATTTGAAAAATAAAATTTACCTCGTTTTTCATCATTTCTGAACATGGGCTATAGCCCATACCATACGGCATACTATAGCACACCGTTTTTCATCATTTTTGAGGATTTGAAAAAAATGAAAAATTCAAAAAACATGGGTTATAGCCCATCGTTTTTTGAATTTTTGAAAAAAAAATTACCTTGTTTTTCATCATTTTTTAACATGGGCTATAGCCCATACCGTACGGCATACTATAGCATGCCGTTTTTCATCATTTTTGAGGAATTGAAAAAAATGAAAAATTCAAAAAACATGGGTTATAGCCCATCGTTTTTTGAATTTTAGATTTTATTTTTAACCTTGTTTTTCATCATTTTTGAACATGGGCTATAGCCCATACCGTACGGCATACTATAGCACGCCGTTTTTCATCATTTTTGAGGATTTGAAAAAAAAATCAAAATTAAAAAAACATTGGTTATAGCCCATCGTTTTTTGAAAATTTGAAAAATAAAATTAACCTCGTTTTTCATCATTTCTGAACATGGGCTATAGCCCATACCGTACGGCATACTATAGCACGCCGTTTTTCATCATTTTTGAGGATTTGAAAAAAAAAAAAAAAAATTAAAACATGGGTTATAGCCCATCATTTTTTGAAAATTTTAAAAATAAAATTAACCTCGTTTTTCATCATTTCTGAACATGGGCTATAGCCCATACCATACGGCATACTATAGCACGCCGTTTTTCATAATTTTTGAGGATTTGAAAAAAAAAAAAAAATTAAAAAAACATGGGTTATAGCCCATCGTTTTTTGAAATTTTGAAAAATAAAATTAACCTCGTTTTTCATCATTTCTGAACATGGGCTATAGCCCATACCGTACGGCATACTATAGCATGCCGTTTTTCGTCATTTTTGAGGATTAAAAAAAAAATAATAATAAAAAAAACATGGGTTATAGCCCATCGTTTTTTGAAATTTTGAAAAATAAAATTAACCTCGTTTTTCATCATTTCTGATCATGGGCTATAGCCTATACCGTACGGCATACTATAGCACGCAGTTTTTCATCATTTTTGAGGATTTGAAAAAAAAATCAAAATTAAAAAAACATGGGTTATAGCCCATCGTTTTTTGAAAATTTGAAAAATAAAATTTACCTCGTTTTTCATCATTTCTGAACATGGGCTATAGCCCATACCGTACGGCATACTATAGCACACCGTTTTTCATCATTTTTGAGGATTTGAAAAAAATGAAAAATTCAAAAAACATGGGTTATAGCCCATCGTTTTTTGAATTTTTGAAAAAAAAAATTACCTTGTTTTTCATCATTTTTTAACATGGGCTATAGCCCATACCGTACGGCATACTATAGCATGCCGTTTTTCATCATTTTTGAGGATTTGAAAAAAATGAAAAATTCAAAAAACATGGGTTATAGCCCATCGTTTTTTGAATTTTTGAAAAAAAAAATTACCTTGTTTTTCATCATTTTTTAACATGGGCTATAGCCCATACCGTACGGCATACTATAGCATGCCGTTTTTCATCATTTTTGAGGATTTGAAAAAAATGAAAAATTCAAAAAACATGGGTTATAGCCCATCGTTTTTTGAATTTTAGATTTTATATTTATCCTTGGTTTTCATCATTTTTGAACAAGGGCTATAGCCCATACCGTACGGCATACTATAGCCCGCCGTTTTTTATCATTTTTGAGGATTTGAAAAAAATGAAAAATTTAAAAAACATGGGTTATAGCCCATCGTTTTTTGAATTTTAGATTTTATTTTTAACCTTGTTTTTCATCATTTTTGAACATGGGCTATAGCCCATACCATACGGCATACTATAGCACGCCGTTTTTCATCATTTTTGAGGATTTGAAAAAAATGAAAAATTAAAAAAACATGGGTTATAGCCCATCGTTTTTTGAATTTTAGATTTTATATTTATCCTTGGTTTTCATCATTTTTGAACAAGGGCTATAGCCCATACCGTACGGCATACTATAGCCCGCCGTTTTTTATCATTTTTGAGGATTTGAAAAAAATGAAAAATTTAAAAAACATGGGTTATAGCCCATAGATTTTTTAATTTTTGATATATTTTTTTAACCTTGTTTTTCATCATTTGTGAATATGGGCTATAGCCCATACCGTACGGCATACTATAGCACACCGTTTTTCATCATTTTTGAGGATTTGAAAAAAATGAAAAATTCAAAAAACATGGGTTATAGCCCATCGTTTTTTGAATTTTTGAAAAAAAAATTACCTTGTTTTTCATCATTTTTGAACATGGGCTATAGCCCATACCGTACGGCATACTATAGCACGCCGTTTTTCATCATTTTTGAGGATTTAAAAAAAATGAAAAATTAAAAAAACATGGGTTATAGCCCATTGTTTTTTGAATTTTAGATTTTATTTTTATCCTTGGTTTTCATCATTTTTGAACATGGGCTATAGCCCATACCGTACGGCATACTATAGCATGCCGCTTTTTTATCATTTTTGAGGATTTGAAAAAAATGAAAAATTCAAAAAACATGGGTTAGCCTATAGCCCATCGTTTTTTGAATTTTTGAAAAAGAAATGAACCTTGTTTTTCATCATTTTTGAACATGGGCTATAGCCCATACCGTACGGCATACTATAGCACGCCGTTTTTCATCATTTTTGTGGATTTGAAAAAAATGAAAAATTCAAAAAACATGGGTTATAGCCCATCGTTTTTTGAATTTTAGATTTTATTTTTAACCTTGTTTTTCATCATTTTTGAACATGGGCTATAGCCCATACCGTACGGCATACTATAGCACGCAGTTTTTCATCATTTTTGAGGATTTGAAAAAAATCGAAAGCGACAAAATCAAAAGCGACAAAATCAAAAGCGACAAAATCAAAAGCGACAAAATCGGAAAGCGACAAAATCGGAAAGCGACAAAATCGGAAAGCGACAAAATCGGAAAGCGACAAAATCGGAAAGCGACAAAATCGACAAAATCGGAAAGCGACAAAATCGGAAAGCGACAAAATCGACAAAATCGGAAAGCGACTAAATCGGAAGCGACAAAATCGGAAGCGACAAAATCGACAAAATCGGAAAGCGACAAAATCGACAAAATCGGAAAGCGACAAAATCGGAAAGCGACAAAATCGACAGCGACAGCGCCAGCGACAAAAGCGCCAGCGACAAAAGCGACAAAAGCGACAGCGACAAAAGCGACAGCGACAAAAGCGACATAAGCGACAGCGACAAAAGCGACAGCGACAAAAGCGACAGTGACAGCGACAAAAGCGACAGTGACAGCGACAAAAGCGACAGCGACAAAAGCGACAGCGACAAAATCGACAAAATCGGAAAGCGACAAAATCGACAAAATCGGAAGCGACAAAATCGACAAAATCGAAAGCGACAAAATCGAAAGCGACAAAATCAAAAGCGACAAAATCAAATGCGACAAAATCAAAAGCGACAGCGACAAAAGCGACAGCGACAAAAGCGACAGCGACAAAAGCGACAGCGACAAAAGCGACAAAAGCGACAGCGACAAAAGCGACAAAAGTGACAAAAGCGACAAAAGTGACAGCGACAGCGACAAAAGCGACAGCGACAGCGACAAAAGCGACAAAAGCGACAGCGACAAAAGCGACAGCGACAAAAGCGACAGCGACAGCGACAAAAGCGACAGCGACAAAAGCGACAGCGACAAAAGCGACAGCGACAAAAGCGACAGCGACAGCGACAAAAGCGACAGCGACAAAAGCGACAGCGACAAAAGCGACAAAAGCGACAGCGACAAAAGCGACAAAAGCGACAAAAGCGACAGCGACAAAAGCGACAAAAGCGACAACGACAGCGACAAAAGCGACAGCGACAAAAGCGACAGCGACAAAAGCGACAGCGACAAAAGCGACAGCGACAGCGACAAAAGCGACAGCGACAAAAGCGACAAAAGCGACAGCGACAGCGACAAAAGCGACAGCGACAAAAGCGACAAAAGCGACAGCGACAAAAGCGACAAAAGCGACAAAAGCGACAGCGACAAAAGCGACAAAAGCGACAAAAGCAACAGCGACAAAAGCGACAGCGACAAAAGCGACAGCGACAAAAGCGACAGCGACAAAAGCGACAGCGACAGCGACAAAAGCGACAGCGACAGCGACAAAAGCGACAAAAGCGACAGCGACAAAAGCGACAGCGACAAAAGCGACAGCGACAGCTTTTGATTTTGTCGCTTTTGATTTTGTCGCTTTTGATTTTGCGCTTTCGATTTTGTCGCTTTCGATTTTGTCGCTTTCGATTTTGTCGCTTTCGATTTTGTCGATTTTGTCGCTTCCGATTTTGTCGATTTTGTCGCTTTCCGATTTTGTCGATTTTGTCGCTGTCGCTTTTGACGCTGTCGCTTTTGTCGCTTTTGTCGCTTTTGTCGCTGTCGCTTTTGTCGCTTTTGTCGCTGTCGCTTTTGTCGCTGTCGCTTTTGTCGCTTTTGTCGCTTTTGTCGCTGTCGCTTTTGTCGCTTTTGTCGCTTTTGTCGCTGTCGCTTTTGTCGCTTTCCGATTGTGTCGCTTTCCGATTTTGTCGCTTTCCGAATTTTTTATATATTTTTTAACATTGTTTTTCATCATTTGTGAACATGGGCTATAGCCCATACCGTACGGCATACTATAGCACGCCGTTTTTCATCATTTTTGAGGATTTGAAAAAAATGAAAAAAACGATGGGTTATAGCCCATCGTTTTTTGAATTTTATTTATTCTCGTTTTTCATCATTTTGTACTCTATGTAGGACTAGTAGCATGCCAAAGTTTGTGCTATTGCCATAGAGAATGCATTGGGCGTTTAAGTTAAATAACTCAGAAACTATAAAACATTTCAAAGTAAAAAAGTTCCAGCATGTGTCTCCACAGTAAGCTGAATAATAAAAAGTGTGAATGGAGTTTCTAGGTGAAAGTGATTTTTGACGTGCCAATGTCTGCCATTGAGCCCCATTGTAAATTTGAAAGCACTATATTTCTAAAACTATGAAACATTTCAAATATTCCTTTTCAGGCAAACATGTCCACCGCAAGATGAACCTAAAGATAGGCTAGAATGGGGTTGCTAGGTGTAAGAATGCAGGCTTCTATGTTGTTAGCAAAACATCATCATGGGTGTTGCGGAGGATGAGAAACAGTTTCTCATCCTCCGCAACACCCATTCTCATACACCGCTATGCTTTTAAGTATGTTGCGGTAGAGAACGTCATCATTTTGGACCATGGGCTATAGCCCATATCGTACGGCATACTATAGCACGCCGTTTTTCATCATTTTTGAGGATTTGAAAAAAATGAAAAATTCAAAAAACATGGGTTATAGCCCATCGTTTTTTGAATTTTCGATATTTTTTTTAACCTTGGTTTTCATCATTTTTGAACATGGGCTATAGCCCATATCGTACGGCATACTATAGCACGCCGTTTTTCATCATTTTTGAGGATTTGAAAAAAATGAAAAATTCAAAAAACATGGGTTATAGCCCATCGTTTTTTGAATTTTTATAACATTTTTTAACCTTGGTTTTCATCATTTTTGAACATGGGCTATAGCCCATACCGTACAGAATACTATAGCACGCCGTTTTTCATCATTTTTGAGGATTTGAAAAAAATTCAAAATTCAAAAAACATGGGTTATAGCCCATCGTTTTTTGAATTTTTGAATTTTGAAAAAGTGAAAAAGTCTGATTGGGTGAAAAAGATGGCAAAACTGCCTGGCAACAAAGGCAAGCCTTCGTTTCATTGGCTGTCCGGCTGTGCCGGCTATCCGCGACCGGCCCTCAGTACAAAGCGTTGACTCTAACCATTCGACCACAGAAACACGGCTTATTAAGAGAGTAGTTACATCATATATAAGCAACGACACAATTAGAGAAAGTAGCAGAATGTGTGTACTATGATGCAGTTTATATATGTTAGTGTAACCGAGTGGTTATTCTAGGCGGTCTGTATACAAGAGGACCCGGGAACAAAGATTGTTTGTTTTCTTCCCGCCAATTTCAAAGGTTTGTTCATTTACCAAACAAACAATACATCTAGTCGATTACTTACTTACGGTGGTCCGTGAACAAAGAATGGAGCTATTGACCAGATGTGAAAATAATAAGTTTGTTTGGAACAAAGGAGAAAAAAAGCTCATAGCCTACCTCGAGGGGGACGTGAACCCGGGCCCTGATTTTGTCAAGGCACCGAATCTAACCATTCGACTACAGGAACAGCGTAACAGAGCTGTACAAACTAATAAATAACATAACAAGTAACGTCATAAGTGATAACAGATGTTTGAACAACAAAAACAGCGTTAAGTATTAAATAACATTAAGTATTTACCTGCAGAAGACGACCTTGACGTGTTACGTGGCAATCCAAACAAACTGTGAGCAAATCCGCCTGAACGCGCTTGAGCCGTATTTGAGCGGAGCGTCACTTCCTTCCGGTGTGATGCTCCGCCCATCCACAGGTTTTTCCCGCAAGTGTTTTGTAGTCACTTGTAGTCCTACGTTACGTCCGGGTAGGCAGTGGGCACCAGCTCGGCAGCTCCCGTCCACTTCTCCTTGTAAATATCAATAATATGGACGAGGGAATATGTTTACAATAACGTTATTTTTCAGAAAGGAAGCCATTGAGGGTTAAACTGGGTCTTAATGCTTCCAACTCGAGTAGAATTATTAATGTAACTGTACAAGACAAGTGTCCACGACAACGAAAATATAATGACGTGGAAGTTTCTTGAGCCCGGAAGTGACTCTGGAAGAGTGTATGGCTGACGCTGACGTCACGGCTTCAATACATATTAGAGACTTGGATCTCTGACTCTGGAAGAGTGGCTGACGCTGACGTCACGGCTTCAATATATATTAGAGACTTGGATCTCTGACTCTGTTGGTGTCTTTAGTGGTCCAGTGGATTAGACTTCCAGATTGGAATCCTAACTACATAACTTTGCAGGTTCGAGCCCCGTTGATAATTATCCAAACAACACCAGACTACTTGTTTTTGTGAGGTTACTGTTAAGGGCTAGTTTGACATGCATTTAGGCTATCCCCATTTATTGGCATTTCTATCTGGTGGTCAATCCTCTATGGCCAATGATTAGCATTTATCACCCGCCAAAATGCAGTAAAGCAATATTTCTAACAGAATTATCAGAACTTTTATCTATCTGCTCCACTAACTTTGACAGAACTCTTATCTCAGGTGATCTTCACCTGGATGATACTACAGATGCTGTGGCTATGGGTTTCTTAGAGTTATTGCACTCCTTTGAGTTTATCCAACATGTTGTTGGGCCTATACATAAACATGGGCACACTCTGGACCTGATGATTTCTAGAGGGCTGAACATCACTGTGGAAAGGACTATTGAAAGGCCTGAGCTATCAGACCACTTTTTGCTGTGTTTTAATATGACTGTCTCTGATCTAGAGAAAAACATCACTGAATATACCATAAAAAAGCGTTTTTTTTAGCTTTTCTGCAGCCGACGAGTTCTCTCGTCATCTGGGCCCCCCCCCCCCTGCCCGTTACTCCCCCAGTGAATGATATGGTTCAAAATTTTAATCTTAAACTAGAGTCAGCTCTTGATATAGTGGCTCGTTTGAAAACAAAAAAGAAACATAACACCAGAGTAACACCCTGGATAAATGAGCATACACGCTCACTGAAGCAAGAATGTCGTAGAGAAAAAACAAACTCACCATCCACCTAGACATTCTTAAAAAGTCAACAGTCGCCTATAACAAAGCCTTGCGTCTAGCAAGGCAGGCATATTTCTCTGGCATTATTAATGAGAACAAGAAAAATGCCAGAGTCCTATTCTCTACCATTAATAATAATAATAATAATAATACATTTTATTTATATGGCGCCTTTCAGGTCACTCAAGGTCGCCTAACAAAACAGAAAAATACAAAACAATAAAGCAAGTTTAAAAATACAGCAAGTTTAAAAAACACACAAAAGGCCTGCAGCAGACTTCTACTCAAGGTGGGAGTAGGCTTGTCTGAAAAGGTGAGTTTTGAGGTGGGATTTGAAGGTGGGGAGTGAGTCCATGTTTCGGATGTCGGGGGGAAGGCTGTTCCAGAGGCGAGGGGCAGAGCGGCTGAAAGCTCTACCCCCCATGGTGGACAAACGAGCTGGGGGAACAGTGAGGTTGGTGGAGGAGGCAGACCTGAGTGACCGGGTGGGAGTGTTGATATGGATGAGATCAGACAGGTAAGGGGGGGAGAGGTTATGGATGGCATTGAATGTGTTGAGGAGGATCTTGTAGTCTATGCGGTATTTGATGGGTAGCCAGTGGAGTTGGTGAAGAACGGGGGTGATGTGGGAGATGGCAGGGGTTTTGGTGATGATGCGGGCTGCAGCGTTCTGGACCAGTTGGATTTTATGGAGGAGTTTGTGGGGGAGACCGAAGAGAAGGGAGTTGCAGTAATCGAGGCGGGAGATGACCAGAGAAAGGACTAGGATGGCAGTGTTGTTGGGGGTGAGTGAAGGGCGGAGGCGGTTGATGTTGCGGAGGTGAAAGTAGGCTGACCGGATGGTGTTATTGATGTGGGTATGAAAAGATAGGGTGCTGTCGAGGACGACACCCAGACTCTTGACCTGGGGGGAAGGGGAAACCGAGGATTTATCTATGGTGAGTGTAAAACTGGGCTGCTTGGTGAGTGAGGATTTGGTGCCAATGAGGGTTAACTCTGTTTTATTGCCATTTAGTTTGAGGAGGGATGAGGTGAACCAGTCTTTGATTTCGTGAAGGCAGGCGCAGAGGGAGGGTGGTGGGAGGGTGGAGGTAGGTGTGGAGGAGACATAGAGCTGGGTGTCGTCCGCGTAACAGTGGAAATTTATGTTATGTTTGCGGAATATTGAGCCAAGTGGGAGGAGGTATATAATGAACAGTATGGGGCCAAGGACAGAGCCCTGGGGAACACCAGAGGAGAGGGGAGAGGAGTGGGATCTGAAAGATTTTAGCTGTTGAACGACTTTTAAACCCCCCCCCCCCCAGTCCTACAAGCAGTCATTCCCGGCCTCTAAAGCTAAGTGTAATGAGTTTGCATGCTTTTTTTAACATTAGAGCTGATATTATGAATGGTGTTGCTGCTAGCGCAAACCTTCAAACAGCAGCTAATGGTCCCAGGGTAGATCTCTCCAGGGGGAGCCTATTAACGTTCTGCGCAATTGATGAAGACGAACTCCGCAAAACCATATCACAGATGACATCATCCTGATTGAAATTGTAAACAGCTCTCTACAATCAGGCGTCTTCCCAGACTCACTGAAGACTGCTGTAGTTAGGCCCCTACTCAAGAAACACAATCTTGATCCCTCTGTTTTGGGTAACTATCGACCCATCTCAAATCTACCCTTTCTGGGCAAGGTTTTAGAAAAATGCATCTTTCATCAATTGGACGTGTTTCTACAGAACAATAATGTGCACAACAAATTCCAATCTGGCTTTAGGAAAGGTCACAGCACAGAAACAGCACTTGTAAAAGTAATGAATGATCTTAGGGTGTCTGCTGACAAGAAACATGTATCCGTTCTCTTACTTCTAGATCTAACGGCTGCATTTGACACGATTGATCATTCAATTTTAATACAGCGTCTGGAGCACTGGATAGGCCTGTCTGGTACGGCCCTGTCCTGGTTTTCCTCCTACTTATCAAACAGAAGTTACTTTGTCAATCTAGCCGAGTTTGACTCAGACAAACACGACATCAGTTCTGGTATTCCACAGGGCTCGATTCTTGGCCCTCTGCTTTTCTCCTTGTACATACTGCCATTGGGCGAACTCATTACCAATCACGGAGTCAATTTTCATTTCTATGCTGATGATACCCAACTATATCTTTCTGTGGCTCCAGATGATCCCTGTGCTTTAGACCCGCTGTTGACCTGTCTGTCTAGCATCAAATGTTGGATGAGTGAGAACTTTCTCAAGCTAAATGAGGATAAGACAGAAGTTCTCATAATCGGTTCTAGTGAGCAGAAAGAATCAATAATAAGCAGACTTGGCAACATGACTGTAGAAAGTAACAGTACAGTAAAGAACCTGGGGGTTATTATTGATTCTGAATTTAATTTTAATTCACACATTAATCATGTTACCAAGATTGCCTTTTTTCACCTTAGAAATATTGCACGAATCAGAGCCTATTTGTCCTTGGACGATGCAAAAACGCTAATCCACGCCTTTGTTTTTTCTCGGCTTGATTACTGCAATGCACTTTTTTCAGGACTGCCTAAGAAAACAACTGACAGATTACAACTTGTCCAAAATGCAGCAGCCAGAGTTTTAACTAGAACTAAGATGAGAGAACATATTACTCCAGTTTTGGCATCACTGCACTGGCTTCCGGTTGTTTTTAGGATTGATTTTAAAATTATTTTACTTGTCTATAAAGCTCTCAATGGTCTCGCACCTTCCTACCTACATGACTGTGATGTATATGGAAATCACAATTCACAATAATATAGCTTAAATAACCATGTTTAAACTAAAGTGGATCTTTGTTTCTCTCATGAGTGAGAGACAAACATGTTTGGACAGGATGCCTGGACAGCAACAGGGGTCCCTGTATGCTAAGTGGATCTAGCTTGCTGATAGCAGCTGCAGGTAGGACACCTACTGTGCTCCCTGGTGACCATACCTTATTTGGACATGCATGGACCACTTTAGACTTCAGGGGGGTGGGGAACCTGAGACCACCTTTTCTCTTTGTTGTCTTTGTCTTCATTTGTATAAGAGCCTACTGAAATGTCTGTAACTGTGTGTTAGTCCCAGGAGCCGCGAGGCTGCCTGTTGGAGCTCCATGGCTGTGATCTGCTGTCTTTGTACACTACAATAAAATGGACTTGGAAACTTTCATTGGCCTGTCCGTCGTCAGACTCTTCTCTCTTAAGTCGGTAAGAAATGTACATCAACTGCCTGCCTAAATATGTCCCAAACCGCCCCCTAAGGTCTTCCACTGCTGGCCTGCTCGCTTTGCCTAAAAAAATGGCAACTAAAAAATACGGGGAAGCAGCTTTTTGCTTCTACGGGCCGTCGGTATGGAACAAGCTCCCACTGTATCTTCGTCAGGCAGCCTCTGTAGACATTTTTAAAGCTCAGCTCAAGACCCACTTCTACAACATTGCTTTTAATTGATCTTTTATTTTTTTGTTATTCATGTCCTCACTGTATTGCATTACTGCTTGTTTTTTAATGTCGTTGCCTTGCTTTTCTTTTATTCTCCATTGTTCTGTAAAGCACTTTGAGCTGCATTTCATGTCATGAAAGGTGCTATACAAATAAAGTTTTATTATTATTATTATTATCTCTGGGTCCCCCAATTTATTTATTTATTTATCTGAGAGTGTACAAATGGAACCAACAGGTCAATTTGGTTTAATTTGTACACTCTCTGAGGTACAGACCCATAAAGGTCCATTTGGTTACTAACCATCATTTAGCTGGGGACCCCCTGGAACTGCTTAAGGACCCCTGGGGGTCCCCGGACACCACTTGGTCAAGATGGAAAGAATTTATCCAAATCAGAAAATAGCAGGCACAACCAATAGTGGTTAAAATTATTTACTGCATTAACTACTTTTATTGGGGACCCCCTGGAAACCCCCCAAGGACCCCTGGGGTGGGAACACATTTATTTGTGATTGTAAACACCTTTATGAACACATTTGTGGAGAAAGCTAGTGGTAAGCATTTGTTTTGCAGAAGTATTAACCCATTTAGGCCTGAATTAAAAAGAAAATCTTCAAAATCCTGACATTTTCCTGAAAAACCCTACTTTTCTCTGCATCAGTGGTGCTCAATATTTCATGTCAAGGACCCCAAAAATTATATGTAATACCGGTATGCCTCTGAAAATATGTTGTTCCAGGGACCTCCCCAGAAGCAAAAGATTTAAGTTAAAATGTTCACTCTGTAATAATATATATATTCAAAGATTTGAGGCTTATTTTCAGGATTTTTCAAAAATAGCAGACCTACAAGTTCATAGCGCATATGAGTTTGTAGATCTGCTATTTTTCAATAGCTAAAGTAATAACATGATGCTTTAAAACACCAAAAAGGGTTCCCGTCCAAAATGGGTTTAACACAGACTCAACTCCATTGGATCCGTTGGAACACATTTCCATTTCCTGAAAAGTAAAGGTTTTGGACATACAAGATAACCACAGTGACAATATATCAGATGACCATAATTTGTGTTTAACTTTAAATCTAGACGCTCGCTGCAAGACATTTGATGACCAGCCCAGAGGTCATGACCTCTGACCTGGTGAGTGACCAGCCCAGAGGTCATGTGATGTCATCGCAACCAATCAGAAGAAGCAGTGGACTGAGGGTCGGGAGACACAGCTTGACAACACATTGTGCTTAGATAATTAACCCATTAAGACCTGAGGCCCGTACTACAAATGACCTTTTCACAAAATAGCAGATATAGGGCAGCACTCTGTGTTGTGCTATGAGCTTGTAGATCTGCTATTGAAAAATAGCAGAACTTTGCAAATACAATAAATAAATGTAATTTAACCAAGTGAACCCAATGTTACTATTCTGGGCAAACATTTGGTGACAATAGTGAACATTCAAGCCTTGTGAGCTTGTAGGTCAGCTATGTTTCTTGGTGGTGGTGTAGAGGGAAAATGGAGGGGGCCTAGTACAGACCTTGTGGAACATAGTCCACAAAGTATAGTTTATATGGTTATTAAAACACATTAAATGCCAGGGACGTTTTCAGTCTAAAGGTGCAAGAGTACCAAGCAGATGAGGGAGATTTTACTCTGAAAAGCCAGCAAAATTTCCCCCCATAACTACGGCGGAAGATTGGGAGTGATGCTGCAGTTATGACTGCAATGGGAAGTGCATTCCACAGTTTTGGAGCCAGAAGGGAGAAGAGTTTAAAATAAAATAAAATAAAATAATAAAATAAATGATAACATGGTATAAATGACCTTGCGTGCGTGCATGCGTGCGTGCGTGCGTGCGTGCGTGCGTGCGTGCGTGCGTGCGTAACAACCTTTCCTCATTTCTGTTTCTTCTTCCATCTTTCTTTCTCTTTCGTCTCTCTCTGACAATCACCCGTTCACAGTTATCGGGTCACAGCTAGTTGTCCTTGAAATGTCTAAAAAATAGTTCCACAGCTTCTCAAAATTCTCCCATCGTCTCTTGCACTCTGTACCCATCCCCCTCTGACATACTGACCCCTGCTGATAGTTGACCAGTTCGGTATAACATGGCTATGTGTACAGAGATGGCATCTCAGACCCAGGTGAGGAATGTTTGTGTGTGTGTGTGTGTGTGTGTGTGTGTGTGTGTGTGTGTGTGTGTGTGTGTGTGTGTGTGTGTGTGTGTGTGTGTAATTGCAAGTCTGCTTGCACCATACGTGATATTCAAATAACACTGTGTTTCCATGGTAACACGGGCATAGCTTTACATTTATGCTCATTCAGAGTTCATAGACTTGATTAGAATTCTCTTTTAGAAACAAACATGTAAGGCCTACAAGTACGAATGCTCTAAAAAACTGAATTCATAGTCAAGTCATGTCATATTAGTTCTATTTTTAGTACGAACAGTCTTACTCATAAGCCGTTCATCGTTTGAATAAGAGACGTTTTATCAGTGTTTATAAGACTGCATTCATCAGGTATGGGGATTTTTTTTTAAAGCTGTAGAAACATGAACAGTCTCACGTAAAATCGTTGGTCACAGAGGCAAGGCCTTTATTGTGGAGTCTATACTCGTGTATTATTTGTTTTCACACTCACTGAAAATAGCTGATTGCGATGTGTTTTATTGCTGAGGTTTTAGTGGCTAAACCTGTACACAATCTTATACACCACATATTTTTAAAAAGGTAACGCATCAAACTATCAACACCAATGTATTAAAAGAATGAGAATTTCTTTATTTTCAATTTTGAACAGCTGGATAGCAACCAGAAACCACATCAGCTTGACATAAAACCAATGCCTACGTCAACAACTGAGTGTATTCCAATGATGAACCGCGGTGTGCAGGACAAGACGAGAGCACAATTTCACATTTTTTGAGGGAAAGACAGAATAGAAAACAGGAAGATGCAATAAGTGCTCTGAACGAGTCTGATGACCAGCAGACGCCCAGCAAGTCTAGGAGAAGAAGGTAGTGGATGAAGGTACAGACGACAGGAGAGGGAGGAGGAGGAATGGAGGCTCAGGACAGGAGGAGGCAGGGACAGGGCTGTCATTGGATATTTAAAAAGGGCTACTTTGATACTTAGAATTTCAAGCTGCTACTTCTCATCATCGGACAGGCACTGGTTACAATATTGACTGGGGGTACAACAGCTAATCGAACTAATCAATTTAATCGATTATGAAAATAATAATCGATAAACAATACTTTAATAAAAATCAATAATCAACCCCTATTTTGGGTATGTCACAGGCAAAGAGATTCAGAAACTTTCAAAAACAGTGAAAGTAGCTGATATACAAGCTCACACCGTGTCACATCGCAATGCAATATGAGCATGTAGATTGGCTATTTTTACTATTCTTTCATAACACCATTGTGTGACGAAGTATAAAATAGGGCTTAAGTGGTTTATCGATTCACTGCTATATATGTAATTAAAAGAACAGGCTTCTCCATCATTCGTTAATCGAAAAAGATTTGATCGAATGGCAAAGAAAACAATTTCTAGTTGTAGCCCTAATAATGCTACATGTAGTGAATGTTGTCGTATAAACTTCTTGTATCCTCACATTGTAACCAGCATACATGAAGAGAAATATAACAAAATAAATCATAGTATCTCCTTAAGCTTCAGGACTGACCTCAGAGTACTCGCAAAACACAATCTTCATCGTATGTCTTTGCTAGAATATCCAACTCCTATCTAAAACGATCGGCAGGCTGTGGTGGCATTAATGCCCCACAAAGCATCCTGTCTGGACTGGTCAATGGAGCAACATGATAATCAATCTACTGACTTTCCATGAAAATTAATCCTTCTTAAGAGTCTTTTTCTTCTTCTATGACCTAATGGATTCTGGAACAACTCAGTCAGGTATCAATCAATGAATGAATCAAATAATTTATCATTTTGTCCTGTCCGTTCTGTCTGGTCTTAGCTTGTCAAAGTGCCAGACAGGAAAGGAAGAGATGGAAAAGGACCATCAAGGTACATGTAATGCTGTATAGTACCAGCGGGTTCCTTGAGGTAGGTTGGTATACAGGTAGGCCATGAGAGTGGACAAAACCTGACTAGCTTGGATTGTTTTGGTTCGGTTTGGTTCAGTTCAGTTCTGCCTGTCTCAGCTCGGTGTGTTTTACTCCAGTCCTCCAGTTTACTTCATTCCTGCCCAGGTGCACTTTGTGCTGGGCTCAGCAGGGTGGCGTGGCTCCTGGGCAAGCCCCAAACATTTCCTGCGAGGCGTATGTGATGTAGAGGAAGCCATCAGCGTCGCTGTACTGGGAATAGACCTCACCCATGCTGGCAGACATGCAGGACATGCTCTTCTCTGAGACCAGGAGGAATAGAGCTTGGGTTGATTCCAGATAAATCTTGTTCCTGACAGGAAAGAAAAGGGAAGGGAAGGTGTGAGAGGGAATGACAGATGTAGAGCAATATGTGATCTGCTAATTTCAGGACCGAGTAAACAAAGTGAGAATGAAAATAACTAATGGCATGTCCATGTTACACAGTAAAATCCAGGGTTAATTTAACTTGGCAAAACTAAAAATAACCCTGTGAAGACCCAACCTTACAGTCAGAGTTAAATTAACTCTCAGGATTCTTGCTGAGTAAACAGTCAAAAGAGTAACAAATAGCCGATTACGAGCTCAAAGACGATATGGACTGGGAGCTCAAATGATGCACACACTCACTCACATACAGACCCCCCTCACATTTCCTTACCTTAGCAGGCAGAGGAACTGACCCAGTGTAAGATACATATACAGACCCCCCTCACATTTCCTTACCTGAGCAGGCAGAGGAACTGACCCAGTCTAAGATACACATACAGACCCCCCTCACATGTCCTTACCTGAGCAGGCAGAGGAACTGA